>NC_057804.1:355395680-355657169 GCF_018294505.1 Triticum aestivum | reverse complement strand
GGCAGTGAGTGCATACGCCCGTCATCAAAAGTGAGCTCCTCGAGCTGATCTAGGGCGGGGGATCCATACCAGTCATCAAGCTTGGCACGGTCCCTGCCATTGGAATAGAAATTGCCCATTCTAAGGCCTCTAGTTGGGCTAGGATGACTGCCGAAGATCTTGGAGAACGCATCCAAGCTTTTGCGATAGCCATGGCAGAGCTCGTGGGTGTCGATGAGGTCGAGAGGGGTGAAGTTCCATAGGGGGCGCCACCGCCAGGAAAGGATGGTTGTCTGCGCCCCACATTTGATTGGGAGGAGGGAGATGATGACTATCAACATATCATCGGGGAGGCTGCTGATGAAGTCTATGTCTGCTGGTGTCACTTGTGGTTCTAGCTTTCCCCGGCTCCGCTTGTTGGCAGGCCCATTCTCCACCTCCGGAGTCTCCTTGTCAGCGGCGATTTCTGATAGAAATGAGAGTACAGGGAATATTTAGTTAAAACAGGGCAATAGAGAAGTGTATTGGTAACCAGAAGTTATTAGGTAGGAATATAGTAAGAAAATGGAATAACAGTTGGTTGCTTAAATACTAAACAATTCATTTAAGATTGTTGGGTAAGTCAACATGCAGATAGTTGAAAACATAACTTACTTCGAACAAACTCAGGATGGATGATTTTGTCGGGGAAGTTAGCGTATATCTCATGATGTGGCCCTTTTATGTGCAGTCCAATTTTGGTGCCATCTTTCAGTACATAAAACTTAGAAATCTCTTTCCAAAAGCCAATGCCAAAATTGGAGTCACCACGTTCATCAAGTCATATTGTAGCAACGATTGTAAAATCCATGGTTTAGTTATAGTATGACATCTGTGCAGCCTTGATCTATGTAAAGGGAAAAATTGTGCACTACATAATCTGTTGCATAGCAAGGGATGCGCTGCAGAAAATGGTAGGATTGTTAAAGAAAATATGGCAACATCCAAATATGGGCCCAAATTGAAAGAACTGTATAGTAGTTGAAATCGGAGGACAAAAATCTATAATTAAATAGATAGGGGTAAACATGATGTCATGGAAATATGAGAGTAATCGAAAGAACAATACATCATTAATTTGCCTAATATAGAAAGAAGAGAGGAAAAAATCCCCTTTGACGTATATGGTGCATGTGGCACCTTTTATCCAAATGTAGAAATATTTAGAATATCTTTAGGAAAGTAGGCCATGCAAACCTATTTAGAACATACCACGCACATGCTCAAGTCATCTAGTACGGCGAGATGCAATCTCTGGCGGAGGTCGCAAGGTCCTGATGTGTCGGCGCACTGTACACTCTATGAATGAAATAAAACCCTCAAATCAGCATGAATAAAAATGAATTCACATCGATTTCTGTCGGGTGATTAAAGGAGGTTGATGAACTGGGATGAGAGATGAGATAATATCTCATTAAATTAGTTACCTTGTCATCCATGAGAAAAAATCCTCAGTATGGCAGATTCCCCAACCGAGCGGAGCTGGGTCAACCATGAGCAGCATCAAGAAAGTTGATGGCGATAGCCAGCAACAAGCAGAAGTGGCCAAATGCGGTGGGGTTTGCCGGCAGCCTGACGGCGGTAGGCGTCGAGCTAAGTGGTTACCGCCGCGATAGGCAGTGCCATGCATAGACGCGGAGGAGCTTGTGCAGGTGTGAATAGGGACCGGAGGCATGGGGTGGTGGGTGGGGGTGAGGGTTTTTGTGACGTGGGGATGGCAAGGGTTTTCTTTTTTCTTTTTTGAATTGAGTGGTGAGGGTTTTCTGTCCCACAAAGAATTTCGGAGGCAACGGTTTGCTGGACCCTACCGTGTGTCATTAACGCAAGAAGCAAAACGAAAGCCATTGCACATGCTTCCAATTTTGGGAACCGTGTGTGATTGAAGCAACAAGCAAAATGAACGTCATTGCACACGTTTCCAATTTTGGGAACCGTGTGTGATTGACGTACTACCTCTGTCCTAGTTTATTGGTCCCCTCTAATTTGTACCAAATTTCGACCAAATATTTGACTAAGAAATGTTTATGCATGTCACCAAAAATGATATGATTGAACACTATGTTCAAATACGCATCCAACGATATAATTTTTGCTAACCTGCACTAACATTTTGTCAGTTAAATCTTTTGTCAACATTTAACACAAATTACAAAGGGGACCAATAAACGAGGACGGATGTAGATTCCATCAACCGAACTGATTGCATCCATATCCCATAGTTAGACATAAGTAAACATAGATTAAACATACTCAGACATAGATAATAAGCGTACATGTACACAAGCATAGTTCAACCGTCATTAAGCATGCTCAAGCGTACATATATAGTTCGATCCCACATCTCATCTCACAAGCCGGCATGATCATGAAGCTTCTCCAGGTACTCGGCGTACGCGCCGTGCTCCACCCTGCGAGCATACTTCTTTCTGAAGGATCCAATGACTCGTCCTCTTGCATGCACTAGAACACTTTGATACGTGTCATCAAGCTTGTAGTTGCAGAATGGGCATCGATAGCCGCCGTTCCAGGTTCTAATACGCCTGTTATGCATTCCCGCATAAAGCTCCCTCAGGATTTGCCTCTTGTACCTCATCTGGACATCTTCATCCTCGCTGTCAAAATCGTCAGACAGCACCTATACAAGTAATTAAAAAAATGTGGCGTCAAATTAATGGTTACAAACTAATCTCTAGCGAACATTTGGCAGTTGCCAAAAATTGGCATCAAATCAATGATTACACGTCATGAAGTAGGATTAGGAATTTATGGCTATTTATTTATACATATCCAGATATTATGATTATATTTTAAGCACAATCGTCTATGTACAGACCAATCTTGAAGAAAATAATGGCACAAACATATGTAGGTCATTCAAAATCAATCGTCAAGTCTTGGCTAGGAATTATTAGCACGAACACTAACCCTAGTAGGATTACTAACAGAAATCATTTCCACAGATGAAACAACTAATCACTTATCACTTGTACCATTCAAACAATCAATACACTACACAGACCTAACAAAACTTACTCAGATTTCATGGATTGGGAGAACATAACCATATGATTTCTATTCCAAAAAGGGGGAGGCAAGAGTAACCAGAGAAACCCTTGGATCTATTTGACACATAAATGGGTATAGATGACTAACCAGTTGTCCGTCATCATCGGAGTCGTCGCCGGAGTGGTCATCGGAGTCATCGCCCTTCTCATCACCAGAGTCGGTGTGGAACTCTGCCTCTGGCTGAGGAAGCATGACACCGTCTATGACGGCAACCTCTATCTCCATCTCCACATAGAAGCCCCGACGTCTCTACTTCCTCCGATGGGGCGCTTTGGCGGCATCCTCATATACTGAAGGCTTTGATGACTCAGAGTGTCGGTGTACGAAAGTAGGGGCCCTCTTTGTACCCCTTTACTTGTGCACGGGCAGTGAGAGCATCACCTGTGGCCATGCTTAGCGGGGCAGAGGAAGGAAGCAAAAGTACAAGACTACCGAAGCGGCGCTGAAACCAGGCGCGCACAGGTAAAGCGACAAGATGGGCTTCCCCGACAAGAACATGCCGGGGCGGCCTAGGCAGCCCCAGCTAGAGCCTTGCCGGGAAAACTTACCCAACGCCAGCAAGGCCACCGCCCTTGAGCCTGGGAGTTCCGACACCATCAAAAACATCGGAGCCAAAGCTCGGGAGGGGCCCTGCATAGTGGCATGCAGATCTTTGTGAAGACAAAGGGCCTGCGAGGCCTAGATAGGAACCAGAAGACAAAACAATAGCAAGGCTCCTTGCTGAGGATGCCCACGAGGCCCCGGCAAGGCTCCTGCTGAAGATACCCACAAGACCCCGGCGAGACTCTTGCCGAGGATGCTCGCAAGGCCCCGACAAGACCCTTGCCGGGAATATTAGCAAGACCATGACAAGGCAGTGCCGCCCCGTCGCCGACCCAACTCAGCTCCCGACCCACCAACTAAGCAAGTACCCACGTGGTCGTACGTGGCTCCTAAGCCAACCAGTCAAGCACTTGCGTGGTTTCATGCAGATCTTCGTGCAGACCCTGCCACTACACTAGTTCAGTAGCCTGCCAGCTTACATGGCGCTGCACGCCTTGTTGGCCTGGACGCGTGACGAAGCAAGGCGAAGCAGCGATGGATGGGACGGGCTTCGTTGCCTTCCCCGATAAAGCAAGAGGACACCTAAGTAGCGCATTTAATGCGCTTTTTCATGTGGTTTCAGGTGATAAGCTTGTACACTGTATACACTTTCCACCTCCTGTGTGCCGCTATGGTGTTCCCTTTGAACTATAAAAGGAGGCCCGAGGCGTACTGAGGGGGGATTCACATCTTTTGAACAAATCACGTGTCGTGGCTAGTTCAAGAGCTGAAGAACACTCAAATATACACCAAAGCAGGACAAGGGTATTACGCATCCTCGCCGCCAAAACCTGGGTAAACGATCTTTGCGCCAGGTAGGGGGTGTAGTTGTGAAAATCCGGTCTAGCAGCTAGTTTAGTAGTTCTTCATCGCCATGGCTCCCAAGAAGAAGACGACGACGGAGAATAGTTCATCCAGAGCCGGACGGCCCATACCAGTGCGGGCAAGTAGCAGGGCAGTCGCGGACAAAAGCCGAGGCGCGGCCCGCGAACACCCACGTCGATCTGACAGTCAAAGCCTGGCGAGCGGCGTTCTTCGTGTGCAAGACGACGGGCCACGCACCGCCAAATCCAAAGACGGAGATAGGCCCCCCGCAGGCGGCACGAGGCCCTCCAAGAATGGCGCCGTGCCACCTAACAGCGGCACGGTGACCTCCATGCCAGCGCCCACGATGTGCTCTTCCCAAGTTGTGCGTGATGAGCAGCGTCACCACGCTGGTAACCCCGGGCGCCGCCGTGGGAAGAGTTCAACACATCATCCGCGGGACGAGGGAGTCCAGCATGCATGCCGAAGTGCTGGAAAAAATGGCGTACAACTGCAAGGCTGTGATAGAGCTTCTTCTAACGTGGTTAGAAGTCGGAGCGCGTCATGGTCCACGCAGCTTTCACCGCCACCCACGCCAGCAGAAGCTTTGGTGTGCGCGCAGCTGCTCCTCGACTTTCCTCCTGCTGCAGAAAAGCTCGACGAGTGGAGAGCCACCATCGAGAGCCTCGTCGGCATTGCCAACAAGGATGAGCCGCGACCAGCGGGGCCCTTAGGCCCGTGCTCCGTCGAGCCACCGCATGCCAGTGGTGGAAGGGCCGGAGGTGATGCAGCCACGGTGCACTCTCCTCCCCCACGCCAGTTACCGCGGGTTTCGGTCAGTCGTGATGATGCTTGTGATAACATTTCCATAGGGTCATCCGACCCACGGACCCACCACGATCAGTGCCAAGTTCTTTGGGAGCGAGCCCTTGAAGACGGTCAAACCACCATCGAACGTCGGCGTGAAGCGCACCACCAGTTAGATAGACGGACAGGGCCCACTATGGACCACCCGGCATCAGGAGGCTATGGTGGCCTACCCTACGAGGTGGGTTGCCCAGCCTTTACCCGTGAGCTGCGGCAGTTCCAATGGCCCTCCCACCGCACGTTCAAGCCCGACGTTGGTCAGAAGTACAACGTCTAGACTCACCTGTCGGAGTTCCTCAGCATCTACACCATCACGATGCAAGCTGCTAGAGCCCGCGACGACAAGGTGCTTTCCAATTACTTCCCATTGGCACTTAAGCCCAATGTCATGTCATGGTTGATGCACTTGCCGGCGGATTCCATTTCCTCTTGGTCGGATTTGTGTCATGAGTTCGTTGGCACCTTCACTGGGGGCCATCAAGCTCATGGACAGGCTAGCGATTTGCATATCATCCCCCAGAAGGAAGGTGAAAACCTGCGCAAGTACATACAAAGGTTCAGCCGAGTGCAGTACAACATCCCAGATGTTCATCCCGCTGCCATGATCAGCGCATTCCATCAGAATGTGCGCGACCGCAAGATCCGTGAAGAGCTAACGATGAACAAGGTCAAAGATGTGGTCGAACATTATGTTCTGGCCGATAGGTGCGCTCGAGCTGAAGAGGGGAGGAAGTAACCCGACGAGGACGCTGGTGCGGAAACCGACTCCACAGATGAAGACACCGCCGCCCCAAGGAAGAAGGGTCGGCACCGCAACAGAAAGCGCAAGGGCAAGGACGTGCTTGCCATCGAGGAATCCGACGACACCGGCGCTGCCAAGAAGGCCAAGGCTAACAATCCCGACAAGGAAATTGCCGGGTGCACCGCTTGCCGGGTCTTGGTGGCTGCCGCCAAGCCTGGAAGCTCCGACAAGCAGTACTGAAAGATCCACCGCACCAAGGGCTGCGACCTCCAGAATTGCCGACAAGTTGAGCTGCTTGCTGAGAAGCAAAAAGCTGAGTATGAGAGGCGGGACAAGGAGAATGGTCAGGATAGTGCCGAAGGATCCGGCAAGAAATGTGATGGCCAAGGAGGCCGCCGCGGCAAGGATAACCAGCAAGAGTGGCCCGCCCAGGGCCGCGACAAGAAGCAGGAAGAGGATGATCATGACGAGGACGACGAGTCCGGCGAACACAAGTTTCAGAATGCTACGGAGGACATGTGCATCGATGGTGGCGCCTCGCTACACACCTCTCACTGCCAGCTCAAGCAGTGGGAGGGTGAGATCCCAGCGGCAGAGCCATCATTCGATGCTCCGAAGCCACTGAAGTGGTCCAGCATGCCTATCATTTTTGACACCGAGGACCACCCTGATCGCACAACTGCGGTCAGGTGTCTTCCGTTGTTAGTTTCACCAACGATACACAACCTCAAGGTGACGAAGATGCTAGTTGACGGCAGGGTCGGTCTGAACTTGATCTCGCCTGTTGTGATCAAAAGGCTACAGATTCCTGATGGAGACCTCGAAGAGACGGGCACGTTTCAAGGGGTCAACCCGGGAAGGAGTCAGCCGAAAGGTAAGGTCATGCTGCCCGTTACATTCGGAGGAGAGTTGAACTACAGGACGGAGAGGATTGTCTTCGATCTAGCCAAGATCCCCTTGCCCTACAACGGGATCCTCGACCGCCCGGCACTAGCCAAGTTCATGGCGGCGTCACATTACGCCTACAACACGCTGAAGATGCCTGGGCCGATGTACATCATCACCGCCCCCTCCGACAAGAAGGACGCGCTGATCTGTGCTGACCAACTCTACCAGGAAGCAGTTGCGGCAACTGCGGCCAAGGCACTTGCTCCTGGTGGCGAAGCCCCGGGAGGGAAGACGACCGGCAAGACCTCTCGCACCCACTCCGGCAACCATACCTCTTCGGAGTGATGTGCTCCCGTTGAGGACGTGCCAAAGAGCTCCACCGGCAAGAGGAAGAAATCCAGAGCTGCACCACCAGAGACCAATAATGTATTCATTAAGGAGGGTGGCACGGGAGGGGCTTTCACCATAAGCTCCGCCCTCGATAGCAAATAGGAAGGCGCACTCATCACTTTCCTGCGGGCGAATGTCGATGTGTTTGTAATGCAAGCATCCGACATCCACGGTGTTCCCAGGGAGGTGATTGAGCACCATCTTGCTATCTATCCTCACACGTGACCCGTCAAGCAGAAGGTCAGGAAGCAAGCTTTGGAAAGGTAGGAGTTCATCACAGAAGAGATTAGGAAGGTGGAAGCGGTAGGCTTGGTGAGAGGATTACTCCATTCGACGTGGTTGGCCAATCCGGTGGCAGTGCGCAAGGCAAATGGTTAGTGGAGGCTGTGTATTGATTACACAGATATCAATAAGGCATGTCCAAAAGACCCTTTCCTGTTGCCACGCATTGACCAGATTGTTGACTCCACGGCCGGGTGTGACTTGTTATCATTCCTTGACGCCTACTCAGGATACCACCATATTTTCATAACGAGAGAAGATGAAGAGATGACAACATTCATCACCCCGTGTGGTACGTATTGCTTTTTACGGATGCCTTTCAGGCTAAAGAGTGCTAGCTCAACATTCGCAAGAGGAGTCCAAATTGGTTTTAAGCCCAAGCTACATAGAAATGTGGAAGCTTATATGGATGACATAGTGGTCAAAACCAAGGACAAGGCAACACTTGTACAAGATTCGGAAGAGATGTTTCCAAATTTTCACAAGATCAACCTCAAGCTGAACCCTCAGAAGTGTGTCTTCGGTGTTCCGTCCGGCAAACTTCTCGGATTCTTTGTGTCACAACATGGGATTGAGGCGAATCCAGACAAGATCAAGGCCATTGAGCAGATTGAGGCGCCTAGGCCGATCAAGGATGTGCGTCGGCTCACTGGTTGCATTGCCGCCATGAGCAGATTCATCTCCAAGTCTGCTGAGCGTGCCTTTCCCTTTTTCAAAATCTTAAAAAAGGCGGGCCTAATGGAATGGACCCCAGAGGCCGAAGCAACACTGCAGGATTTGAAGAAATACCTATCCTCCACACTGATACTGTTGCGCGTAAAGCACAAGAGCCGTTGCTGCTATATCTAGCGGCAACAAATCAAGTGGTCAGCGCCGCGTTAGTGGCGACGAATCAAGTGGTCAGCGCCGCGTTAGGGGCGCAGAGAGAGGTCGACGAAGGGGCAGTGGCAATGGAAGGACTGGCAGATGGTGAGCCAGAGCTCCCCCCTGGCGGGGCTTGGTACCAGCAAGGCGAGGCCGCCGGTAGGGTCTAATGCAGGCTGGACAAGGCCTGTGCAACCAAATGACATGGTGCAGAAGAAGAAGGTGATGATGCACCCGGTTTACTTTGTCAGCTCCTTCTTGCAGGGGGCTAGGTCAAGGTACTCCGGAGTGGAGAAATTTCTCTTCGGCCTCCTTGTGGCCTCGAGGAAGCTGTGTCATTACTTCCAAGCGCACGAGATCACTGTCGTTACCCACCTCTAATTGCAATGGATATTGCATAACCCGGACGCAATCAAGAGGATTGTGGAATGGGCCTTGGAGCTGTCGAGCTTTGGTTTGAAGTTTGAAAGTACTTCGACGATCCAAAGCAGAGTCTTGGCAGAGTTAATTGCAGAGTGGACCTCGACGCCCGACGAAGAAATCCAGGAGACCACTCTTCCCGGGAAGTAAACAAGTCGCAACTGAGTTATGTACTTTGACGGGGCTTTCTTGCTGCAAGGCACCGGTGCTGGTGTGCTACTCATCGCACCCACCGGAGAGCACCTCAAGTATGTAATCCAGATGCACTTTCCCATGGAGATGTCAACGAACAACACTGCTGAATACGAGGGGTTGCTTGCTGGTCTCAGGACCGCGGCAGACCTCGGGATCAAGAAGCTCATCATCACAGGTGATTTACAGCTTGTCGTTAGGCAAGTCAACAATGATTATCAAAGCCCATTGATGGAGGCCTACTTAGATGAGGTGAGGAAACTGGAGGAGCGTTTTGGCGGTATACATGCGGAGCATGTTCCCCGAGTGGAGAACAACATCGCTGACTACCTGTCAAAGTGCGCTGCCTTCAACTACCTGTGGAACCAGGTACTTTTGTGCTTCGTTTAACTCAACCATCCGTTGAGCCATCGATAGAGCAGAACAAGCGGAGGAAATCAGGCCCCGTCAAGTACTTTCCCATCGAGCTCCCAGGAGCCATTGGCAAAGATGTTGTCGTGGACACTAAGCCTGCCATGGGGCAACCGACTCCGACAGGGCGTCAAGCCCTGGCCGTAGAGACAACCGCTCCCAGGCTCTGGCATGGGCACAACATACCATTCGATTCCTCCAAACAGGGGACGTTCCTCAGGAGCAGGAAGAAGTGGAGAAAGTAGCCCGTTGGTCTGCCATGTATCATTTAGTTAACAACGTTCTGTATAGAAAAAGACCAAATGGTGTGAAATTGAAGTGCATTCCCAGGAGGAACGACTGGAACTGTTGGCAGAGATACAGGGAGGCATATGTGGCTCCCTCATAGGGTCGAGGGCCCTTGCTTGCAAGGCCTTCCGGCAAGGTTTCTTCTGGCCCACCGCCCTCCAGGATGCAACGTCACTAGTAACCAAGTGTGAAGTGTGTTAGTTCCATTCAAAGAAGCTTCATCAGCCAGCTCAAGCCCTTCAAACAATCCCTCTCTCCTGGCCATTTTTGCTCTGGTGGCTCGACATACTGGGCCCTTTCCCCCGCGCTGTCGGAGGCTTTGAGTACTTGTATGTTGCAATCGACAAGTTCACAAAGTGGCCAGAGGTGGAAGCGGTGAGGAAGGTGACAGCGCAGTCAACCGTCAAATTCTTCAAGGGGCTAGTCTGCCATTTTGGTGTGCCAAACTGAGTCATCACGGACAATGGCACGCAGTTCACAAGCCGCACCTTCATGCAATACATCCAAGACCTCGGCAGCAAGGTCTGTTTCACTTCCGTGGCACACCCATGGAGCAACCGCCAGGCGGAGAGGGTAAATGCTGAAGTATTGCGAGGCCTGGGGACAAAGACTTTTGACAAGCTGCACAAGAGTGGAAGGCGCTGGATTGATGAGTTGCCGACGATTCTTTGGTCGATCAGAACGACGCCAAATCGAGCCACCGGTCAGACACCCTTTGCCCTGGTAAATGGGGCAGAGGCAGTTCTCCCCATGGAACTCACGTATGGGTCACCTCGAGTGCTCGCTTATGATGAGCTTGAGCAAGAGCGATTGTGGCAAGATGACGCAACGCTCCTCGAGGAGGATCATCTTCGGGCGGCTGTGAGAGCACAGTGCTACCAGCAAGCCTTGCGCCGCTATCATAGGTGCAAGGTCCATGCCCGAAGCTTTGAGGAAGGCGACCTTGTTCTTCGCCGCGTTCAATCGGCCAAGAATTCCAACAAGTTGGCACCAAAGTGGGAAGGCCCTTATCAAGTAATATGAGTCACCAGGCCCGGCGCAGTCCGCCTGGAGACCGAAGATGCCATTCCAATGAGCAACTCCTGGAACATCGAACATCTTCGCAAGTTTTACCCATAAGGCACGGTTGCCGGCCCCCCCGCAAGACCACCTTTTGTACAAGCCTTGACGGCAAGGCATGTAACCCTCTGTACAAAGCCAGGCGCAGATCCTGAGCATAAATAAATGAAGCGCTGGTGCCCTAATTTATATCATGCATGCTAGGTTGAGTCTCTCCCTCAGTTAGGGTTGATAGTGCTTAGCGGCTTCTAACCGCTAGCATAGAGGTCGAGTGTGCGTCTCTCTATTCCTTTCCATCCTCTTTGGTTCGAAAGGTACATGGACATTTCTTCTGAGCTATTTGGAAGAAATAGAACAAGCCGGCGCTCCGGTCCCAGCAAGCCAAGGTTGCCGGGTGTTGCAGACACAAGGGTCGAACCACAGCAAGCCAAGGTTGTCGGGGGGCTGCAGATTCAGATAAGTCCTTTATCCCCTGTTGTGCATTTCCGTATGGAATTGGGACGTATGAAACCTCGTTTTATTCTTAGTCTACCATGCTCCCTTTTTCCTGTACCCAAGAACTATTCCATGGGTCGGAACTTGGTGGTAGTCGCGGTGACAAGGAAGCCAACGAAGGGCCTAACCCTACTTCGCGCCTGCCTCCACCAAGAGCGTGAGTAAGGTCGAATGAAGTAAGGGGACGGCAAGGCCTGTTGCTGGGTGACAATGTTTATCTTAAAAATAACAAGGATTCATTCTTGGCATGAGTTTCGCTCACGTACAAAGAACCCAGCAAGCACCCTTTTTTCATAAATACATCCCATACGGGTACAATTCATACGGAATGTAAACATGAGCAAGGGGATTACAAGGTTTAAATCCGACAAGTGCCCATAGGCTTAAAAACTAAAAAGAGATAAGATGCCCGTAATCCCTTTCTTGTCCCTCTCCCCAGGAAACGGACAAGATGGCAGGAGGGAAAAAGGAGTGCCTAGGCGAGGTACGAGCAGCAGAAGACACCAAGAGAACATCCCGGTGGCCGTCCGGAAAAGGGTCGGTCATGATGGTGCCGGGAGAAGAGTCGAAAGATGAGGCAGCGGGCTGGCAATACGAGATGAAGGCATTGGTGCCACCGCACTCCGACTTGACGGCCCGCCACCCTCCTTCTTCGTTTTCTCTGGCCTACCCATGCCAGCCGCCCAAGGAGGCAACCCCGAGAAGTTCAAGGAGCTGGCCCCGCCGCCAGCAAATCGCTAGCGTCGCCCGATGATGGTGTGTCCGACGCCTAGTCGGACCCGTCCTCATCGTCTTCCCCACCATGTCCTCCTCGTCACTATCGCTTGAGGAGGAGCTTTTGACGTCGGTCGAGCTCTCCGCGTAGCACCCTAACCTGATTCCTAAGCGCCCAAATACGTTGACGAAGAGCAAATAGCTCTCCACTAATTTGAAGGGGAGAATGTGCCCCTTCATCAGGCAGTGAGCGCGTGCGAAGGTTTTCCAACCCCAACGGAGGAGCATCACGTGAGGGACGGGGAACCTTGTGTTCGCCCACATGTCACCATTGCAACACCCCTTCATGTGAAGCCTCAACCTCGGTGGCTGGTCAATCTCCAGCACCCTCGCAAACGCCTCGGGAAGACGAAGGCGGCTGCGCGGCGGCTCGTGCAACTGCAGGATAAACTCCAGCGTCGTGTCCCCGACATGGCCGCTCGATGAAGGAGGAGGAGATGGTGGATGAGATGGCAACGAAGATGATGGCGACATGGGTGTCCCCCTTCCGCGCCCATCTCTGCCTCGACCGCCTCGCCGACCACAGCCCCGTACGGCGCCTCCGCCTCGAGCGTCGCCTTCACCTTGGGCGTACGGCTCTTCCTTAACCACCACGGCTCTCTGGCGAGAGGAATACCTAGTCGCCTCTATAGAGGGACGGCCACGACCGTGCACTCTCGCCATGATAGGGGAAGGAAAGAGACTAGACTTGGAGAAGATGGATGCGGGAAGACGCTGTCCCAATCCCCTTTTTATAGTGAGACGGGGCTGAGCGAGCCTGAAGGCAACTACCCCAATCAACCAATCTAGCGGCCGGGGGCACAAGGAGGCATGGAGGACACGTGGCGGGCAAGCTAGGATTCAGATGGCAAGTGGAATGGCCGTTTCACGCCCCGTGATCGTGTGGTGCGGGTGCCATAATGGCCACGACCCAAGTCCACTTAGTAAATAAGCCGCGCCCCTGCGGCTTCCTCTGTTTTTATGGGGAGGACGCGGACCGCCTCTTTAGTATTAACCGCGGGGTGACACAAGCATGCTGCGGTCACCCCACGCATGCCCCCCACGTCACGCATTCCACGTGGGTCATGGTGAAGTGCAACTGGCAACGAAATTACTGCGGTAAAAGTCTACCATGCATGCCCGCGCACCGTTCTGGGCCTAGCCCAACAACGCGTCGCACTTATGTGTGGCCCAGGCCGGGGGGCTCCTGTCGGTCTACGAAAGTAGGGGCCCTCTTTGTACCCCTTTACTTGTGCACGGGAAGTCAGAGCCGCACCTGTGGCCATGCTTAGCAGGGTAGAGGAAGGAAGCAAAAGTACAAGAGTACCGAAGCGGCGCTCAAACTAGGGGCGCAAAAGGTAAAGCGACAAGATGGGCTTCCCCCGGTAAGACCCTTGCCGGGACGGCCTACGCAGCCCCGGCAAGAGCCATGCCGAGGCAACTTACCCAACGCCAGCAAGGCCACCACCCTTGAGCCTGAGAGTTCTGACACCATCAACAACATTGGAACCAAATCTCGGGAGGGGGCCTGCACAGTGGCATGCAGATCTTTGCGAAGACAAAGGGCTTGCGAGGCCTAGATAGGAACCAAAAGACAAAACAATAGCGAGGCTCCTTTTTGACGATGCCCACGAGGCCCCGGCAAGTCTCCTGCCGAAGGTACCCTCGAGGCCCCGGCAAGACTCTTGCTGAGGGCGCTCGCAAGGCCCCGGCAAGACCCTTTCCGGGAATATTAGAAAGACCGCGGAAAGGCTTTGCCGCCCTGTCGCCGACCCAGCTCAGCGACCGACCCGCCAACTAATCAAGTACCCACGTGGTCGTACGTGGCTCCTAAGCCAACCAGTCAGGCACCTGCGTGGTGCCATGTAGATCGTCGTGAAGACCCTGCCACCACACCAGCTTAGCAGCCTGCCAGCTTACATGGCGCTGCACGCCTCGTTGGCCTGGACGCGTGTCGAAGCAAGGCGAAGCGGCGACGGATGGGACGGGCTTCGTTGCCGTCCCCGATAAAGCAAGAGGACACCTAAGTAGCGCATTTAATGCGCTTTGTCCTGTGGTGTCAGGCGATAAGCTTGTACACTGTATACACTTTCCACCTCCTGTGTGCCACTGTGGCGTCCCCTTTGAACTATAAAAGGAGGCCCGGGGCGTACTGAGGGGGATTCGTATCTTTTGAACAAATCACGTGGAGTGGCTAGTTCAAGAGCTGAAGAACACTCAAATATACACCAAAGCAGGACAAGGGTATTACGCATCCTTGCGGCCCGAACCTGGGTAAACGATCTTTATGCTGACTCCTAGACCCGCTCTTTCCACAACACCGCGCCTGCCGACCGTAGTAGGGATTCTAGTGATCCCATAGGTGTCGTTTCCCACCAACAGAAAGCAGCGTCGAGGATGCAAGGGGAGAGAGGGGATTGTGTGTGTGGCGAGGATTGGGGGCGCCCCCGCTCAGGCGCACCATTAATTTGGAGTAGTTGGAGAGACGCAGGCCGCGTTCCAACCGCAAGCTCGCCTCCCGGTGAGCCCGTGCACCGGATTGCTGGCGTGCCTACCATCGTTTCACACAGCTACTCGCACGCCTCCCAATGACAGTGTGCAGCGAGCATGCCTGTGTCAATTCACAAGCCTGCATGCACGCCTCCCAGTCTGCCTGCGCAGCGGACAGCTCGCATGCATCCCGTCAACTCACGCCTGCTCGCACGGTACTTGCGGCACGCGGCGGCGCATATATTGTTTTTCTATTTGGATGATTAATGATGCTGCTTTATTTTTTTCTTAACCGAAGCGTGACAGTATCCATTGTTGGTCTAACGCTCACGGTTCGCATAAATAGTCCGTTTGGGATATTGGTTCCCAATTATTAATAATCTCCCGTTTGTAATTAGATAAAGATTACATCAAAACATGTCTCAAATTTGACCAAAAAAGTACAATGCAACTTTGCGTTGGTGTCCATATGACAACACGATAAGTTTCATGGACTTCAAATAAGTTTTGGATGTACTAGAATTTGAAAATCAAGACTCTCATTGTTTGAAATGTGTTGCACGGGGAGTAAACATGCATCGAGTGAGATACATGTGTTTTTGCAATCCATTTTGGTGCACTGTCACGTGTGCATGTAGCTCGAATTTGATTTTTGAACATTATACCCATAGAAAATCAATCAATTAATGTACTAAAACGTCTTACTGCACTACAAAGAAAAATACACTTCCGTGATGATTCGTGTTTGTCACCGTAGGTCACGTTGTCTGTCATGCATGTACATCCATGACGATTTTATGACAGAATCTAGATAGTCATACATGTGTTGTCGTAGAAGTGTTCCATGACATTACCAAAATTATCATCACGGAAGTGTCCACTTCCATGACGATAAATCACGTGACATAGAAGTGCTTTCTTCAAGGGTGACGGACACGTGGCATCCACCGTAAGGGTACCTCGTTAAGCTATCTGGTCCGGTTTTGGATCCGATAACCCGTTAACAGCCCCGACCAATGGAGATTTTCCATGTGTAACATCATCATTGGCTGGAGGAAACACGTGTCGACTCACCATCAAGACAGATGTCATCAACTCATTGGACAGAAGGCGCCTATGATACATCGACACGTGGCCCAGCTCAACAGACGCCCATTCCTCTGAAAAGGCTGACCCGTTTGACTTGGTCAAAAGGTGGTGGGCCGGCCAACTGAAAGCCTGTTAACGGCCTGTTCGCATATAGCCCATTTATAGCCTGCTAGGGCCCGTTATGACCTATCCGAATTAGGCCCAGTAGCGTCTTATGGGCCGTCCAATATGACTCTAGCCCATTTTAACTTCCGGCCCATGTATGCCCCATGACGTCTTTCGGCCCATATGAGGCCCTTTGTAACTCTTGGCTCATTAACGACACGTGGTGAAACTGGCCCGTAATGAACAGTGTATCACTTTATACCCATTAACGGCCCATTATTCCATTGGGTCATTTCCAGCCCATGTTATCTTTCGGCCTTCTCAGGGCTCATTTATTCTTGGGCTCATTTCCAGCATTCGGTTACTTACGGCCTGTTACTGTCATTTTCTGCTTGTGGGCCAAATTCAGCCCGTTGTTACAATCGTCCCGTTTGTGGCCCGTTAATACGATGACCCGTTATGTTTGGTCATGAACGGACGATTCCAACTCTAGCCCGTTTACGGCCATAATGTGGTCTGTATTGGCCCATGTTTGGCCAATCGATCATAAGGCCCATATAAGGCACATTGATGATACGACACGTAGAAGGCCCATTGTGTCTATGGCCCGTAGAAGGCCCATTGTGTCTACGGCCCGTAGAAGGCCCATTGTTTCTACGGCCCATAGAAGGCCCACTGTTTCTACGGCCGGTAGGAGGCCAGTGTCACTACAGTAAATATGTAGCCCATGGTTATTGTGGTCTAGTTTTAAAAAATAGGCTATTGCGGCCACTAGCAAACCGCGGAAAAAGAACTGCACTGACTTCAAGCAAAAAGATAAACAAGACAACAAGGAAATAGATAAGCAAGCAACTTACGCTAGGCTATCACGGCTATTACACATATTACATCCACTAGGCATCAAAGTTCGCCACTAGTGCAAATATAGGGAACAAAGCAGCATATCATATACACTGGTTGTCAAACTTGGCGACTAGCGCAAATAAACGCCGCAGCAAAACAAATGCAGAACTGAAACCACTTTAGAAGATCTCAAGAAACAATATCCTGGGTACCCATAATGCTGGCAAGATGCTTAGCAAGCTTATTAACTTTTTGTTGTTTGCCGCTTAAATCCCCCAGCACTTGCTGTTGCACCAGGAAGTATGCATCTGAATTCTGTAGGGACTTCCTCAGTCCTTCAGCTTCCTGTCGTAGCACATCTGATCGATATCTTTCAACATGAACTTGAGACTCAAGAAGAAGAATGGATTCAGGAAGCGAGTTCGAAGAGCTTGTGCCAGCAGTAGTGGCCAGTAACTCGAACACTACATCAAGACAGGCCTTTTGGGTTCTCTCACTGTCGTCAAGATAGTTTTTATCAGCTTTCTTGGAGACCAACAGGGATGTCTCACTATGTTTACCATGTTGTCTATGAAACTCATTTTGGTAAATGAGTTCAGTAGTAAACTGGACAGGATAACAACATGAAAGAAACATATATCTATGCACCATGGTCACTTTATGGTGTATATCATTCTAGTTTTTGTTGCCAAGTCAAGATAGAGAGACAGTTCAAATAATATTTGTTCAAGACAAAGCAGAATAGACAGAATATAAGTGTGGGGAACTATAGAGCAATAACAACACTTGTAATGTGCATGACATGAGAACATAACTGTTTATTCAATTGAAACTGAAATCAACATAGAGCAGGTTACAACAGCAAACCAGTTAAAGAAACAGGTTTAAAACATACCTGTTGCGCCATTGGAGTTTCAATTCCATCCTTCAAATTTGAGAATAGTTGGTATGAGCAAATGCAGTAATGCAAAAGCAAAGGAGTATGAACCATAGCTACAGAACCTGACCTGAGAGCAAATCTTTTTCTCCTTTAAGCGTTGAGATGGGAGTCAGAGTGGTGGTCCTCGTGCTTTGGGCACTACAGTTCCCTTACTAACTGCTCACGTTTGGGTGCTCTGTGGTGGAGACGGTGTTGTGTCAACTGGAACCGGGTTACTATCTGCCAGGGTTGGGGTTAGAAGGGGTGTAGCTGGTTCTCTGTCCAACTGGGTAGGGGTACAATCTGTGAGAGTCTGTGTTCTGTGTGCTGGATCTGGTCCTTGGGCAAGTACAACCGTGGTTCTATCTGCATCAACTGGTAGCACTATCTTTTCTGAAGACCATGTTGTTACTCCCTTAGATACTGCCATCACCCTCTCCAATTCAAATGGCTGATAAAAAAGAAAAGTAAATGAAAGTATAGACATTGTATGATAGACAGGTGCAATAGATAGTGGGGAATAAAAGTGGGCATGAAATAATTCACATTTATGTTGTCTAACCAAATAGGATAGCATGACACAATTTCACATATATGATGGCTAACTAAACATGATAGCATGACAAAGTTTCACATTATGATGGCTAACTAAAAAAGATGGAAAGACATAGTTCAAAATATGACGACTAGGTAAACAAGATGACATGATATAACTATATAATGTGTTTATTAAATAGGTTGGCATGCCATAATTCACATACATTCACGGATAGAATGCCATAATTCAAAATATGATGACTGTAAACACTAAACATGATGAGATGATATAACTATGTGATTTCTTTATTAAATGGGTTGCCATGCCATAATTCAGATAGATGATGTGTATGTACTATGTAAACATGATAGCATGATATAATTCAAATATATGATTTATATAGTAACCAAGTAAGCAGATGGCAATACATATATGATGTAAAAACTAAGCAATGCAAGACAACATGCATGACATGGGTAATATAACCCTGCCAAGTATGAGCATAGACCCCAGGGGGGAAATAGGACTGGTCATCAGTCTCTGGATCCTCCTCTAAGGATCTCTCTGTAACCAGCAAGATGTCTCCTTTAGTTGGTAGCATTGTCTTCTCTGAATACCTTGTTTTCACTCCAGATACTTCCATCCCTGCTACAAATGGCT
This sequence comes from Triticum aestivum, assembly GCF_018294505.1. Lineage (NCBI taxonomy): Eukaryota > Viridiplantae > Streptophyta > Magnoliopsida > Poales > Poaceae > Triticum > Triticum aestivum. Next base: position 355,638,404 of record NC_057804.1, on the reverse strand, counting down.
GACGCACAGGAAGAGTAGTTGAATATACAAACGTTGTCGACAAATGGAGCATGTAATACAAAAAAATGATAGCATGATATAATTCACATACATGATGATTGGCTAAACGGCATGGCATTGCATAATTCACATATATAATGCCTTTGCAACAAGATAGCATTGCATAATTCACATATATAATGTCTTGCAACAAGATGGCAATGCATAATTCACAGATATGGTAATTAGACATTGAACAGGTGGCATTCACACAAAGCATGTCTAAACTAATCAAATGACATAGCAATGCAAGACACCATACGCATGATATGTGCAACATAACCCTGCCAAGTTAGAGCATACACCTCGGGGGGGGGGGGATAGGACTGGTCTTCTGTCTTTGAATCCTCCTCTGAGGAGCTATCCGTAACCAGCGAGATATGCGCTTCGTCAGATAGCATAGTCTACTCTGAAGACCTTGTTTTCACTCCAGAATTTTCCATCACCGTGTCAAATGGCTGACGCACACGAAGAGCAGTTGAATGTACTAACATTGTTGACAAATGTAATATGTAATGAAAAAATGATGGTCTGATATAATTTACATATAAGATGACTGGCTAAGCAGGATTTCATTGCGAAATTCACATATATGATGCCTGGCTAAACAAGATGGTGTTGCATAATTCACATAAACGATGAATAAACTAAACAGATGGCATTCGCACAAAGGATGTCTAAACTAAGTAGATGACATATTTGATGTATAAAGTAAGCAATGCAAGGTGCCATATGCACGATATAACCAACATTAGCATGCCAAGTTAGAGCGAAGACCTCAGGGGGTAAATAGGAGTGGTCTTCTCCTTCTGAATCCCCGTCAGAACAGATATCTTCCTCTCGATTACAATCTGAAATGGGTGGAGGGGGACTGCCTTTGCGCCTACCATGGAGCGACGCCTGCATGAAATTTTATTGCCACGTAAGGCTCGTCTCTTTTGCTCTGCATGTTTAGTTCCATTGTTTACAATAACTGTCATGCATAGGAATAAAACATAGTGAGATTATGTAAGGAGTGCATGCAGAAATCCAGAGTGATTGTAGCAACCTGTGGATAGACCCAAAACCAATAATAGCAGGCAAATAATGGCTTCAGTTAAAAAATACAGATAATGGCTTCTTTATCCCACCCAACATGAAACTCATAGTAGACACCGGAGATTAACTAGATAGTAGATAGATATTATTGATTGCGGCCCCGATATGTACCCCACAACCATTTAAAAACTCAAGTTTGACCATTAGTTTGGAGCTGACTCAGAGTCTAATCGGTGAACAGAACGATAAACTAGCATGTAATATTAAGCGATGCATAACGTAAGCAGACACAAAAGAGTGTGACCTCTCTTGCGGACCCGTGTAGTCCTCGATGTCGGTGTCAAAACCGGCGGATCTCGGGTAGGGGGTCCCGAACTGTGCGTCTAGGCGGATGGTAACAGGAGACAAGGGAAACGATGTTTTACCCAGGTTCGGGCCCTCTTGATGGAGGTAAAACCCTACATCCTGCTTGATTAATATTGATGATGTGTGTTACAAGAGTGGATCTACCACGAGATCAAGGAGGGTAAACCCTATAAGCTAGCCTATGGTATGATTGTTGTTCGTCCTATGGACTAAAGCCATCCGGTTTATATAGACACCAGAGAGGGATAGGGTTACATAGAGTCGGTTACAATGGTAGGAGATCTACATATCTGTATTGCCAAGCTTGCCTTCCACGCCAAGGAAAGTCCCGTCCGGACACGGGACGAAGTCTTCAATCTTGTATCTTCATAGTCTTGGAGTCCGACCGATGATGATAGTTCGGTTATCGGGACACCCCCTAGTCCGGAACTCCCTCAATAGCCCCTGAACCAGGCTTCAATGACAATGAGTCCGGCACGCATGTTTTCTTCGGCATTGCAAGGCGGGTTCTTCCTCCGAATAATTTATAGAAGATTGTGAACAGCAGGATAGTGTCCGGCTCTGCAAAAATAAATTCCACGCACCACCGTAGAGAGAATAATATTACACAAGTTCAATCTGCTGATGTATTTTGCGGCATGACATCACACCACTACCAAGCCTTTACTAGAATCGTTTTTATTGTACCACCTCAGAGCGTTTAGTGAAGCGGTTACCTTGGCATGTCTTGTCGAAGCAGAGATCGTGTTCCCCTTATTCCGGGATTCCCATCAATACGGACGTGGGTAACCCAACCACGCCATTGATTGCGGCGCTTGGGGGATAAGCGAGTTTTATCAGGCCGGTGGGGACACATGTTTTTATCCGCCCATATAAGGGGATAAAGATCCAACCCTTTTACCTGCGCCTTCTTCCTCCTTGGCTTATCCAACCCCGCGAACTCGAGCTCCAGCGCCCAAGTCCGCACTTCTCACCTCAACCTTCTCCAACTATGTCCGGAGCGGGAGGCAAGTGGATGGCCTCCTCCGTCACGGAGGGGAAGATCCAGAAGCTGCGCAATGCCGGATATTTGTCCAGCAACATCGCACACCGGCTCCCCGATGAGGGAGAGCTCATCCCCACCCCCAGGGCCCATGAGAGGGTAGTATTTCTTCCCCATTTCCTCCGCGGACTGGGCTTCCCACTTCATCCCTTTGTCCGGGGGCTCATGTTCTACTACGGCCTAGATTTCCATGATCTGGCCCCGAATTTCATCCTCAACATCTCGGCGTTTATCGTCGTGTGCGAGGCCTTCCTCTGCATGCAGCCCCACTTCGGTTTGTGGCTCAAGACCTTCAGTGTCAAGCCGAAGGTTGTGAAGGGCAGCCAAGTGGAGTGCGGAGGTGCCATGGTGGGCAGGATGTCCCACGTTACTTGGCTGGAGGGCACTTTCGTGGAAACCATTAAGGGGTGGCAATCGGGGTGGTTCTACATCACCGAGCCGCGTGACCCTGAATGGGCAGCGGCCCCCGAATTCATATCCGGCATCCCTACACGGCTCACCTCCTGGAAAGAGAGTGGTCGGATCTGGGGTGATTCGGAGGAGCTGACCGGACTCCAAGCCTGTATCCAAAAGCTGGTGGACAAGAAGCTCAAGCTTGTCAACGTAGTCCAGGTCATGCTCATCCGCCGGATTCTCCCGTGCCAACGACGGGGTTTCAACATGTGGGAGTTCGATCCGGCGCAGCACCAGACTCTGAGCGGGCTCTTCGACACTACGTACGAAGATGTCTCGAAGGTACTGTTCAAGGGCGCCGAGGCTCCCGCATCCGCTACCGAAGATCGCGGATTCAACTCGCAGCGTCCGGCTAACGAGGTAAGTGATTTTGTCCTTTACGGAACGCTCGTTTTCCATAGTTTGACTCTATGCGGGATCTAAACTCCCTTTACCTTTGACAGGACTGGCTGGCGAAGGCCGAACAGGCTATCTGTCCGGCCCCATTGCCAGAGGACCCAGCGGATGCCCGCCTAATGGGGCTGCTGGCTCTGGCACCCCACGTGGTGCCGGAGAAGAAGGCCAAGAAGAAGGCCACGGGGACTCGGAAGAGTTCCCGTTTTCAGGTGCTATCGGATGACGACTCCGAGGCCGACTCCTCTCACCAAGGTGAGGAGGAGAAGAAAAAGGCCTCTCCCCCAGTGGGGGAGAGAAGAAAAGGAAGGCCTCCCCAACGAGGGAGGCTGAAGGGTCCAAGAAGGGAAAAACTCTTCCCCCGGACTGCTCTGCCAACGCCAGTGACGACAACGAGGACTGGCCTCCAAGGGCCAAGCCCCTGGCGAGATCGTGAGTATCTGGACTCCCGAATAACTTCATGGTTTTTATTTTTTGCCACACAATGTCTTTCTAATGCCGCATACAACCCTGCAGTCCGCCCACGGACGATCTTCCCGCTTCGTCGAGCGGGTCCTTAGGTGCGTCGGATATGGATTCTCTTCCGACCGCCTCCACCCCCCGTGACATGGACGATGCTGAGGTAGGATCCCAGGAAGGGACCCGCCAGGAGGAGGAGGCCCCAGAGGTGTCGCAGGACAACCTCCCGGACTTTGCACCGGACTCGGCTCCGGATCCCATAGTGGCTCCGGAGTTCGGCGGGCGGCCCCTTCGTAAGAAGGGCAAGACCGTGACGCCGGCAGCCTCCGTCCAACCGGAGGCGCCGGATAGCTTGCTGGAGGCGCTTAATGGCGCCTCCATCAAAGAGGAACACCGCACTGTTATGAGTGTGGTGATTCAGAAGGTGCAGCTCGCCAAGAGCGGGCTGACCGAAGCCTGCAACAGCCTTCTAACAAGCTTTGAGGTAAGAATTTTGATATATGTAAAATAGTACCGCATAGACAGTAGCCCCTGATGCTTGGTTCGGTGTTCGGAAAGAAAAGTCGGACTGAGGATCTTAAGAAGATATATGTAGGAGTCATAAAAAATATGTCAATATGGGATTGCAGACTGCGCTGCTGACCTCTGCTGCACTGACTGTGGAGGTCAATACTTTGAAGGAAAGCCTCGAGCGGTCCGAGAACGAGCTCGGCCGTGCCAAGAAGCAGCTCGAGGACAAGGAAGGTGAGTAACACCTTATTAAAATTGTACCTTACAGAAAAGGATTTTGGTTCTGAAAAGAATGACAAGGATAACGTGGGTATTGGAGGGGCCACTAACGAGGTGGCGACCCTGAAAGAGGCGGTGGCCGTGGCCAAACGGAATGCGGCTGCGGAGCGCACCGAGCAAGAGAAGCAGGAGGCGCGGGTGGCGGAGGTACAGCAAGAGCTCCAGGATCTCGTGAAAAAATATGAGAGCCTAGAGCGTGACTTGAAGACTCGAGAGTCTGAGCTTGCAACGGCTCTTGAGAGTGACAAAGCCGCTAAGGCCGAAGCCTACAAGGCCCTCCAAGAAATCGAGGAATTGAAGAAAATAGCGGCAGGTAAGGCATTTTTTATGCAAAGTAAGCATGTGAGTGTTAATTATCTGTTACTTACCCGAATTCGGAGCTCTCTAGGAACGTTCACAGATCTTCCTCGCAGCGTATCCAATGCCGCCGCATTCTACCGGGCCGAGGAGGGGAGCTCGACGAAGAAGGTCTTCTGGTCTCAGTATGCTGAGGCCGTACATCCGGTGCCCCTTAGCGACCAGCTGAAGCAGCTAGTCGAGCTCCACAACGTGGCCGAACAGGCCATGAAGGACCTCACAGTTCGGCTATAGCCTAAGGAGGCCATGCCCGGGAGCTACTTTGGCCTGGTGCGGTGGCTGGTGGATGCGTGCCCATGGGTTGAAGTCATCATGCACTCCGCTTGTATTGAGGGTGCCTGTCGGGCCCTTGCCCGCGCAAAGGTGCACTGGGGCAAGATGGATGCCCAGAAGCTCGTGACGGACCCACCGCCGTAGGGCAAGGAGCACCGCACGCCCGAGATGTATTATAAGAGTGTGCTGAAGGGCGCCCGCACTATTGCGGGTGAGTGCTCCAAAGATGTAATATTTGAGTAGACTCGCATTTTGTTATCCTGTGCGCTGAAAACTTAGTTCATTTGCGCTAAGCAACGCATTTTAATTTAAAATATTACCTTCTATGTGGCTGTTTATCAAATCTGAAGATGGCAAGTCGTCGGCTTCAGCCCCCATGCCACGAGTGCTGGGGTGTTCGGGATAAATTTGAGCACTCTTGTTCCCATATTTGGGTCCATCTAGGGAGGCGCTCAACACAACGAACAAGGCAACTGGACTTATAATGCTTGAACACTCTCACTTAGCCATAGAATTCTATAATTTTAAATTTCGGCGAAGCCCCTAGTCTTCGGAAGGCTGAATTTGGGGCACTATCCACGCCTGGGCCGGACAAAAACCGGCTCCTCGCTCTAAGCGGCATAAGTCTTTAGGGACTCGCAAAAAACCTCTCGAACAGCGACCAACTCTCGCCTCATCATGACGGTCAGTTTTAGCTTTCTCCACTGAGGCGTTAACCCAGCTCAACTGGGGCGCAATCGCAGTGGTTCTCCCAGTGCTACCTTAGCCGATACAACGGAACGTAAGGTACCAAAACATGGGAGCCGGGCAAACCCAACTATTGACCCAAGACATGATTCGGAGCTGATGCATATAATGCTATAAGTTCGGGGTGCCGCACTTGTGAAAGTGTTCGGACTTATCACACCATGATGCGGGAAACATAAGCCCCTGGTGTATTTAGCCGTACCAAAACGTACGGATGCGACATGTCACAAATGAACATATGTATAAAAGAGAAATGCAATTGGAAGCAAAAAGGTGCTGCATTACTTATTCAAGAAAAACTGTTGTAAGTGCAGAACGATACAAATGGTGCGATAAGCAAGGGATGGGACTGTTAAACATGTCCCCCTCCAGGGGTAGGCTGCGGAATGGTGCATAAAACAGATTTAATGCTCGTAATGGAGACCACCTGGATATTCATTGTAGCCTTTCTTCTTCCCTGGCTGTTGCATCGTGAGTTCGGCAGGTCTACTGCCGGACAGGGCCTCTGACGAACGGAGTCCTGTGGGTAAAAATAAAAAGGAAAAAGAAAAAAAGAACGACACACTTGAGAGCCCCTGGTGTGGTTGAGCCGCAGTCTGGGCCTATCGTGGTCGCGCCCCTCTCCCCATGCCCATGGTATCTTCAGAGCGTAATGGTGTACGCGAAGGACCTGTCTTGACGTTTTACAGGGGCTGGGGTTGGGGCCGCACTGCTACGCGTGCTCGGAACGTGCCAGGTGGTCTTGTTGTAGGTTACTCCGGGCGCGCTTAGCTGTGTCCGGCCGCTTAACGGCCGGACTCGAGAATTGCCTTAAGAGGCTGCATTGTACTTCTGCCGCGAGAGCCGCTGTATGTTCCTCCGTGCGGAGAGAACGTTCAGTGTTTCCGTTGACCGTGATGACTCCTCGAGGGCCTGGCATCTTGAGCTTGAGGTATGCATAGTGCGGCACCGCATTGAACTTTGCAAATGCGGTAGGTCCGAGTAGGGCATGATAGCCGCTGCGGAACGGAACTATGTCGAAGATTAACTCCTCGCTTCGGAAGTTATCCGGGGATCCGAAGACCACTTCCAGTGTAACTGAGCCTGTACAATTGGATTCTACACCTGGTATGACGCCTTTAAAGGTCGTCTTGGTAGGTTTAATCCTTGAGGGGTCTATGCCCATTTTGCGCACTGTGTCCTGATAAAGCAGGTTCAGGCTGCTGCCGCCGTCCATCAGGACTCTGGCGAGGTGAAATCCATCGACGATTGGGTCTAGAACAGATGCTGGTGGGGTGGTCCCTTCGGTCGAAAGTGATCGGGCAGGAGGACCATGGATTGAACTTCGGGGCAATTGGCTCCGTCGCGTATACATCCCTGAGTGCATGCTTCCGCTCCCTTTTGGGTATGTGCGTTGCGTATATCATGTTCACCGCCCGCACCTGTGCGGGGAAACCCTTCTGTCCTCTATTGTTCGGCGGTCGGGTCTCTTCCTCGTCATCGCTGTGCAGCCCCTTGTCATTGTTTTCGACAATTAACTTGCCTGCCTGCTTGAATACCCAACAGTCCCTGTTGGTGTGGTTAGCTGGCTTTTCGGGGGTGCCGTGTATCTGGCACGAGCAGTCGAGTATTCGGTCCAAATTGGATGGACCCGGAGTAGTTCTTTTGAATGGATTTTTCCGCTGACCGGGTTTAGAGCCTCTGAATCCAGCATTGACTGCCGTATCCTCACTATTGTCGCCGTTAATGCGGCGTTTGTTTTCGTTACGACGCGGCCTGCCATTACGGTCCTTGATATCCGAACTGCCAGAATTTTTGCTAAGGTTGTTGCTGCATGCTAGCCAGCTGTCCTCACCCGCGCAGAAGCGGGTCATGGGTGATGTGAGGGCTGCCATGGATTTCGGCTTTTCCTGTCCCAGGTGCCGGGCAAGCCACTCGTCGCGGATATTATGCTTGAAGGCTGCAAGGGCCTCCGCATCCGGACAGTCGACGATTTGGTTTTTCTTGGTTAAGAACCGTGCCCAGAATTGTCTGGCCGATTCGTCTGGCTGCTGAATTATGTGGCTTAGGTCATCAGCGTCTGGTGGTCGCACATATGTGCCTTGGAAGTTATCGAGGAATGCGGCTTCCAGGTCTTCCCAACTCCCAATTGACTCTGCTGGCAAGCTGTTAAGCCAATGCCGTGCTGGTCCTTTAAGCTTGAGGGGAGATATTTGATGGCGTGAAGATCGTCACCGCGGGCCATGTGGATGTGAAGGAGATAGTCTTCGATCCAAACCGCGGGGTCTGTTGTGCCATCGTAAGATTCAATATTCACGGGTTTAAACCCTTCGGGGATTTGATGATCCATTACTTCGTCTGTGAAGCATAGTGGGTGTGCGGAGCCTCTATACTGGGCGATATCACGACGGAGCTCGAAAGAGCTTTGTCTATTTTGCTCGGCCCGGCCGAACTTACTGTGTCCGGCGCGACGGTTGTCGTCACGAATCATGGGGCGCCCACGTGATCCATAGATCGATCTTGATTGTCTTGCCCTATCCTCCAATATATCTCGCAAGTCCGGAGCGTTCCCCTGTGGCCTTGTGCTTTTCGAGCGATGCCGGGGTACGGGTCTAGTGAAGGGCCTAGAGGCCTCTCTGTCGCGACCACGGGGTGGTCGGTCAGCCGTATTGTCTCCTGGTGATGCGGGTTCATACGCCTCCTCCTCTAATCGGGGGAGCAGCTTGTGTTTAGGGTAGCTTTTGGAGGGGCGTTCGAGCTCATGCTCTTCGGCCGCGAGGACTTCAGTCCATCTGTCGGCTAGCAGATCTTGATCAGCTCTAAGCTGTTGCTTCTTTTTCTTGAGGCTGTTCGCCGTGGCCACAAGCCTGTGTTTAAAACGCTCTTGTTCGAAGGGATCCTCAGGCACGACGAATTCATCATCGTCGAGGCTTGCCTCGTCTCCGGAGGGAGGCATATAATCCTCTACCTCTTCTTCTGCCGCTCTCTCATGAGGGCTGGCGTCTTCGTCCTCCTGTGCTGGATCTTGCTGGATTGGATTGTCTTCGGCACTGTCCGGTGTATTATTATCTCCGGTGCCAGAATCTTCATTCCTGCTATGGCAAGATTTAGAGCGGCGCCGCTGACGCCGGCGCTTGGGCTGTTTCTTGGAGGGGTCATCCTCCCCTGTTCCTTCGCCATTCCCATCCTTTGGGATATCCAACATGTATATGTCATATGATGAGGTGGCTTTCCAGTGCCTGGTGGGCGATGGTTCTTGCTCGTCTCCGGCATCGTCGTCCATACTGTCGATGTCTTCAGAGTCGTAGTCTAGTATGTCGGTTAGATCGTCGACAGTGGCTACCAAATGGGTTGTGGGTGGGCTTTGAATTTCTTCGTCGCCCGCATCCGAGCCGTCCTGACCGTAGTCCGGCCAGGGCTCTCCTAATAACGAGAGATACTTTAGCGAACTAAAGTTGCCACCGAAAGGTGAGTGTTGAAAGATGTCCGCTGCGGTGAACTCCATGATCGGCGCCCAATCAGATTCGATCGGAGGGGGTGCGGGAGGTTCGGAGTCCGGCAAGGAGTCCGACACCTCGGAGTCACGAGCTTCGTGAGGGACAAGGTCAGTGTTCGGCTCTATCGCCGTAGAGGTTGCAGCCCCCGAGGCGGTGTCTAGCCATCCGTCCTCGATCTGCGCAGCCGGCTCCAAATTGAAGATCGGAGCGGACTCGAGTGCGGCCTCTAGGGTACTATCCAGCTGCAGAGCTAAATCATCCCCATCGTGACAGTGTGGCGCGCTTGGCTGTGGCTCGAATCCATCGAAGATCAAGTCCCCGCGGATGTCAGCCGTGAAGTTCAAACTTCCAAATCTGACCTGACGGCCAGGGGCGTAGCTTTCGATCTGCTCCAGTTGGCCAAGCGAATTGGCCCGCAGTGCGAAGCCGCCGAATACGAAGATCTGTCCAGGGAGAAAGGTCTCACCCTAGACTGCGTCGTTGTTGATGATCGAAGAGGCCATCGAGCCTATCGGTGATGGCACAGAGGAACTCCCAATGAAAGCACCAATGTCGGTGTCAAAACCGGCGGATCTCGGGTAGGGGGTCCCGAACTGTGCGTCTAGGCGGATGGTAACAAGAGACAAGGGACATGATGTTTTACCCAGGTTTGGGCCCTCTTGATGGAGGTAAAACCCTACGTCCTGCTTGATTAATATTGATGATGTGTGTTACAAGAGTGGATCTACCACGAGATCAAGGAGGCTAAACCCTAGAAGCTAGCCTATGGTATGATTGTTGTTCGTCCTATGGACTAAAGCCATCCTGTTTATATAGAGACCGGAGAGGGCTAGGGTTACACAGAGTTGGTTACAATGGTAGGAGATCTACATATCCGTATTGCCAAGCTTGCCTTCCACGCCAAGGAAAGTCCCGTCCGGACACGGGACGAAGTCTTCAATCTTGTATCTTCATAGTCTTGGAGTCCGGTCGATGATGATAGTTCGGCTATCCAGACACCCCCTAGTCCGGAACTCCCTCACTCGTGTTCATTTGCTCGGTTGATGATGGTAATGCAGTTTTCATGGCTGTCAGCGGCGGGGAAGAAGATCTGAGGCGGCGAAAGACAGTCTAGAGGCCGGATCGCTGTTGTGCTGGACCCTTCTGTCATTGGAGCAGTTGAGCTGGGGTGGACAACGGTGCAGCAGGAGCAGGACAAACCACGCAAGGTTTTCTTTGACAACTATCTGTAAAAGAAGTAATTCTATAAAGGCTCGTTTGAATTGGATTCCGACAATGCAGGGATAGGAAATAGACAGAAATAGGATAGGAATGCATGTGCAAAACATAGAATTTAAAAACATAGGATTTCTGCCAATCTGGGTGTTTGATTCACAAGAATTGGAAGATCACAGGATGCAAAGAAGCATGGTGAGATTTAGTCAAACCACAAGAAAATGTATGGTTATAATGTTATTATGCTACTATCTCTTCGTCTTGTGCTTCATGAATAGGAATTTGAAAAGGAGGACAAGTGAAAATTAAAATTCCTACGTTTTTTCTTTCAAAGAGACACTAAAGGAACAAATCCTACAATTTCCTTTGCTCCATTCCTTTGAACCAAATTCATGAATAGTAGTACCATAGGAAACTTTCCAATTCCTATGTTTTTCATTCACTTTTCCTTTCAAGCACTGGCGATTCTAGTAGGTAGGCTTGAGCAAGGAAAAGCCTGCACTAAAAAATGTTTTTGTGCTACTTCTATTACTTTGGACCTAGGCCACTGCCCTACTAGCCCAACTCGTACGGCCATCGACAAATGCGCAGCTCAAACGCGCAGAGATAAATAATGATGGCGTTCAAGGGAGTCCATCATGGATAGCTAAGTTGCCTGGTACCTCACTGCTTGTCATATAGAAGGATAAAATAATTGTATTTCCCGTTACTATGTGTGCTCAGTGGACAATATATATAACATGTAGAGTAAAAAGAGATGCAACAAGTGTACAACCTCTTTGGCAAAGCCATGTCGATCTCAGGGTGATTGGGTTGGCCTGTGAGGATGCTTCGGCTGACTTGGCTGTCGGAGGAGGGGAAGAAGATCTTAGGCGTCTGGAGATGGAGCCCGAGGTACTGCTCCGTTGTGATGGAGGGTTTCGTCGTTGGAGCAGCTCCGGTGAGTTGTACGACGCCGAGGCTAAAGAAGGACAAGAGAGACAACATTAACCTGAGTGGAATTCTAATAGCATCTCCAATAGATGACGTAAAATACATAACCACAAAGTGCTAGATGTAAAATACATCAGCCGCTCATCTCTGAACTTAACTGTCAAAACTGAATTTAACTGTTGAAACTAAACTTAACTGTCGAAACTGAATTTTGCTGTCGAAACTGAATTTTACTGTCGAAACTGAACGCACTAGCAAGGTGCGGCTACACGTCAGTCGACTAACTTTTTCATCTCTGGTCAATCGATTTTGCAGCCGTTGGACATTAAATCAAGGGCCTGCAGGTCATCTTCAACCTCCACCCCCCTGAGCCACCAACCCCCACCGGCCAAATAGCCGCCCCCGCCGCCTGCAGCCGGCGGTGCGCCGCCCCGCTAGCCCCGAAAACACTCCCACCACCGGTCCGCTGCCGCCTCGATCATCCCTCTAGGGCCCCCCGTGCCGAGCTTTTTCTTCGGCGATCCCCACGCCACCACCCCACCACCGCCAGCGACCAGCGCCCCCACCCTGAACCCTAAGATAGACAGTGGGTACCTCTCCAGCGATCCCCCCTCCCCGCTGTGGCTGGTTCTTCCTTAACTCCGGCGAGCCCCCCAACCCCCTAAAAATCGACTGACCCAAAAATCGACTCAGTCGACTGAAGTATAGCTAAATTGGAGCGGCAGAGCAAGCAAGAGCAAGAGCGAGAGGAGAAGCGCTAGCAAGAGCAATAGCAAGAGCAGACCAGACAGGGGACCGAGAGCAAGAGCAGAGCAGCAACGCGAGTGAGAGATAAAGCAGCAGCAGCTCCGACTGATGTGGACGTCGACGCCGAGGGAGCGACACCGTGAAGGAAGTGGCGAGCGACGCCGCCGTGGATGGAGCCACGCGTGTCGGCTCGGGACCGAGCGCCGGCAGCACCTTGAGATCGAATCAAGAAGAAAATGTGGCGATTAGTGTACAACCTCTTTGGTCGCGCCGATTAGGGCCTAGCTTCATGTGAGGAAACGGTGATGATGATGCTCTTCCGGTGGTGCAGGTGAAGACGGCGGTGTGGGAATGGAGGTGGCGTGAAAGATGAGGGCAAAGTTGGGCAGCTCCTTGGAGGTGGAGGACGGGGTGGTTGAACCGGTGGGACGACCAGATCGACGACGGATCCTCATCATGTACGGTGGATGAGGGACGTCGAGGTGCTGCTGTGGACGATGCCGTCGAGGAAGAGGCTCTGGCTGGGTGGCGGACGGAGGAGGGTGTGGGGCTTCGCGGGTTTTCCCGGCCTCGGTGTACGAATGGGTGGGCAGATGGGATGGGAGTGGGGAACCATGGCTTAGGGACGCGCTTGTCCGAAATGTGGGGTAAGTTACGAAAGTACCCCCACAAATTTGAGGTGGTTCTTTCGGTTCAGGGGTATCACGGGCATTTCGCGTGTCGGGATTTCACAGGAGGTGGGAGTTTTCGCGCGTGTTGTAATTTTGGAATAGCAAGGCGCGGGTTGAGATGGAGGGTGTTGTCGGAGCACAACGAGACAAAGATATATCTTAAATATTTCGGGCTAACAAGGCGCGGGTTGAAATTTCCGGACTAGACTACGTGTACTGTACCAAATCAATTCGCACTACAAATGTCATTCAGAACATTGAATTCATGTTATGGTCAACTAAAATATTTCGCTACGTGTATAATGCATGCAACCTACTACTCAAATGAATGTTTTAGTGCATTCCAAACGTATATATTGCCGCTTCAGTATGAACTAAATTTGAATTCGTTTCTCTATTTGAATAAGATCTACAGTAATGATTGTTGTGAAGTCAAAGCATTTGAATTTGTTTCTCTATTTTAATAAGATCTACAATCATCATTATTGCCAAGTTAAACCATTGTTTGTGTATTGTCTGTACAGCTAAACACATGATTAGTCTCGAGTTACATATGAACTATGTGTACTATATGAACTCGAACTCGATTTTTTGAATCCACTTTATGTTGATTTCAAATCACATTACATTTCTAGCTCTAACTAGATCTTCATAATCTAAACCATGTCTCATATGTATAATGTGTTTATCACATTATTTATGGTGCCCCGCCCCCTACGCCTACAAGTATTTTGATGTGAGTTGCAAACACCACACATTACCACAAATTCAAATAAAATGTGAGAATGTTCGATATATAGTATTGTTTAGAATGTTCGATATTTAGTTGTAAGCTGCAAATGCCACACATTATCACAAATTCAAATAAAATTTGAGATTGTTTGATGTATAGTATGGTTTAGATTGTTCGACATTTAGCTGTGAGTTGCAAACGCCATGCATTATCACATTGTGCAAAACCATAGCACACGTATCACCGCTATATTCATGCATGCATATGTTTAAAACACTATGATATCCTATTCAAATATATAAATCCACTTTCATGCCAAATTATGATCTTTGTTAGTCTCTTACACCCACACAATCCTCTAACCTTTGTAGCTACCACTAACTTTCTCTCGTGCATGCACACACCCTCATCGCCGTCCCCCTCCCTCAGAATTCTATACATCGCACACATTCTGTTTTTTTCTTTAGGTCATTCTCCCAGAGTCTCCACAACTCCTTTCCGACACACACCGATCGATAAACCTCTCCAACGATGTCTGCCTACAACATACACACGCACCTTCAATCTCCTCCTTTATGTGTACCTCGTCTCTCTCATACGGTCTCACACACGTGTAAACTCTCACCCCTCCTTTCATCGATCTCACAACCACACACTCCTCCCCCTATCTAGCTAGTAACTGGGCCTGTCGCACCACCTCCTAGCTCCATTCTCTCTGTCTATCCATCCGCTGGGCCTTATTTGCCTCTAACAAATGGACGTACACCGACTGATCTCCTACTATACATATAGCTAGCTAGGTCCTTATAACTTGTTTTTCCCCACGCGTCAATCGATCTACCTCATTAGTTATGTCTCTCCCTTCCTCTGACAAACAACAATTGATCTACCGATCTAGTTGGGTTTGCCTACCAAACACATGGTTCCCCTTCATCATCCATGGATGCGTCCCGACAGATCTATCACGCACAGGCATAAACAGAAACAAATCCCCACTCTTATTGATAATATTGTAGTTCCACCCTCAGTTTGTCGACTAGGCCACTCCCACCATCTTCGAGAAGCAACTCAATCACCCATCCACCACTCTACCCCTCTCCCTCCCTCTCTCTCCTCTCTATCTCTCTCTCTCTCTGTCCCATTCTATTTCCCGTCCTTCAGTTATGTATGGATGTCGACCGATCTCCCTGAAGACATAGCTGGGTCTCTCCTTCTCAACACATATACGAGGCGTTCTACCTCTATAGTTAGGACTCTGCCTGCCCCTCCCCCCCCCCCCTCCCCCCCCCCACACACACCGATACATCGAGCGCTCTAGTCATGTCTCACTGCCACACACAAACTTGACATGTGCCCTCTGACGTTCCGGTAGGTCAGTCGCCCTATATCTTTCACTTGCACGCGCGCGCACACACACACACAATTTTGATGGCTCTTTTGATCGATCTCGCACCCACCCACTTGATCCTCTCTTAGACACTATCGATACCTATGACCCCTTCCTCTCTTCTCGTGGATCGCCCGACCCTCTATATATATGATATGGATAGGCCTCCATTTCACACACATTGCATGCAAAATTTTGTTTGAGATGTCATCGACACATATTCCCACAAATACATTCACGAAATTAACCACCCACCCCCCCCCCAAAAAACAAAAAACACTCACAAATGTGGTTTGTATCTCTCTCACTCACACACGTAGGTGGGGGACGTGCAAGAAGAGAAGAGGTGCATGCACGACGCACGTACTCCCGTCTCTTTCCCAACCACACCCGCGCGGGTACACGGTGGAGCTCATTTCTGTACGAAAAGGTAGCCCACGTGGTAATTTGTCACGTGTACTAGTTGTCCACTTGGTGGAGGGAGGATTGAGGGAGTCCTGGACTAGGGGGTGTCCGGATAGCCTAACTATCATCATTGGCCGGACTCCAAGACTATGAAGATACAAGATTGAAGACTTCGTCCCGTGTCCGGGTGGGACTTTCCTTGGCGTGGAAGGCAAGCTTGGCAATACGGATATGTAGATCTCCTACCATTGTAACCGACTCTGTGTAACCCTAGCCCTCTTCGGTGTCTATATAAACCGGATGGCTTTAGTCCATAGGACGAACAACAATCATACCATAGGCTAGCTTCTAGGGTTTAGCCTCCTTGATCTCGTGGTAGATCTACTCTTGTAATACCCACATCATCAATATCATTCGAGTAGGACGTAGGGTTTTACCTCCATCAAGAGGGCCCGAACCTGGGTAAAACATCGTGTCCCTTGTCTCCTGTTACCATCCGCCTAGATGCACAGTTCAGGACCCCCTACCCGAGATCCGCCTGTTTTGACACCGACATTGGTGCTTTCATTGAGAGTTCCTCTGTGTCGTCACCGATAGGCTCGATGGCTTCTTCGATCATCACCAACAATGCAGTCCAGGGTGAGACCTTTCTCCCCGGACAGATCTTCGTATTCAGCGGCTTTGCACTGTGGGCCAATCCGCTTGCCCATCTGGAGCAGATCGAAAGCTACGCCCCTGGCCGTCAGGTCAGATTGGGAAGTTTGAACTTCACGGCTGACATCCGCGAAGACTTGATCTTCGATGGATTTGAGCCACAGCCGAGCGCACCGCACTGTCACGATGGGCATGATTTAGCTCTGCAGCCGGACAATGCCCTAGAGGCCGCACATGAGTCCGCTCTGATCCTCAATTCGGAGCCGGCTGTGCAGATCGAGGATGGTGGCTAGACACCGCCTCGGGGGCTGCAACCTCTACGGCGATAGAGCCGAACACTGACCTTGTCCCTCATGAAGCTCGTGACTCCTCGCCGGACTCCGAACCTCCCGCGCCCCCTCCAATTGAATCCGATTGGGCGCCAATCATGGAGTTCACCGCTGCGGACATCTTTCAACACTCACCTTTTGGCGACATCTTGAGTTTGCTAAAGTATCTCTCGTTATCAGGAGAGCCCTGGCCGGACTACGGTTAGGACGGTTGGGATGCGGACGACGAAGAAATTCAAAGCCCACCCACCACCCATGAAGAGGGCTAGGGTTTAACCATTCCTAGCCTACTTAATCAGGAAGGAACTCCCTGAAGACCAAAATGAGGCCCGCTGCATAGTTCGGCGATCTAAAGCCTACAAGGTCCATGAGGGAGAACTTTTCAAAGGTGTATCTCCGAAGAGGAAGGGCGAAATCTCCTGGCTGAAATCCATGCCGGACTCGGCGGGCACCACGCTGTAGCCCGGGCCCTTGTAGGCAAGGCCTTCCGTACAAGATTTTATTGGCCGACAGCCCGAGCAGATGCTCAGGACTTAGTCCAACGATGCGTCGGTTGCCAGCTCTTTGCTAATCAAAGCCACACGCCACCCACCGCCCTGAAAACTATACCCATCACCTGGCCGTTCGCGGTCTGGGGGCTTGACATGGTTGGACCCCTTAAAGGGGGAACCCACAAGAAAAAATACTTATTGGTCATGGTGGACAAATTCACCAAATGGATAGAGGCCAAGCCGGTTAAAAAGGCAGAATCCGGACCTGTGATAGACTTCATATCCGGGGTAGCACACCGTTTCGGCGTCCCCCACAACATCATCACTGATAACGGCACGAATTTCACGGCCGACGAGGTAACTCTGGTGCAAAAACATGGGCATCAAGCTCGACTACGCTTCAGTCTATCACCCTCAAACTAACGGTCAAGTGGAATGGGCAAATGGTCTAATCATGAGCGGCATTAAACCCAGATTAGTGCGGTCCCTCACGGAATCTAACACGCACTGAGTAGAGGAGCTAGACTCCGTACTCTGGGGGCTGCAGACCACGCCAAACCGCACTACCGGATTCACACCATTTTTATGGTATACGGCGCTGAGGCAGTTTTGCCCTGCGACATACTTCATGACTCACCTCGCATGCGCATGTACGAAGAAAGAGAAGCCGATTTGGATCGGCAGGATAGTTTGGACGCCTTAGAGGAGGAGCGCAACGTGGCAAAATCCCGTTCCGCATTCTATCAGCAGCAGGCTCGAAGATATCAAAGCGGAGAAGTACGGGTTAAAACTTACAATGTTGGCGAACTAGTTCTACGCCTGCTGGACAAGAAAAAGGACAAACTTAAGCCCAAATGGGAAGGTCCTTTCATCATACCGGAGGTGCATACTGTCTATGCAACACATCTAACAACCGACTCGAGCCAAACCCATGGAACACAGCCCGTCTCCGAAGATTCTACGCCTAGCGCCGGACTCAGAGTTCGTCTCCTTCCTCCGTCCACCTTTCATATTTTTTCGCTGTCTTTATTTTCCCTCCTTTTTCCTCCCTCTTTCAGTGCAAGCCTCTTGAGGGCTGATCTGCGCTTTGTTCGCACTCACTTGATGTGCTACTCGCACTCGTTATACCTGGGGGCTTCTTTCACAGAAGCTTATCTATATGGGCTTCATGCCCAACACATGTGTCATACTTCCGCATGTACCTTTTACTCACCATTATATGCATCGATATGACTTAAGTCTTGGCCAAGCTGGGTTGCCTGGCTCCTGAAGCTTCTCATCAAGCCCTCCAAGACCCTCAGGTAGGGAGATGGAAGGCCATAAGGCCTGAACGACGCCGCTCATCGCCTGCCGAACATGTTCGTGCAGTTGCAGCAGCTCGGGAAGAGGGTCTCCCGTAGAACCAGGCATCTCCTCCGCCGGACGACCCGTGAGCACACCTACAGACACATTTCTTCCAATTGACTTCCTCGCCGAACTCTTCTTTTCAAAAGAGTTTGCTCAAGCACTTACTGTAAATGCCGCGACGAAGCCATCGATTCTCCTTTACGGAGTTAGACAGCTGGACCCAAACACCTTTTAGTTCTTTGCCCAGCTAGGTGTTGGCATCTTGGAGTTTGTTCCTCTCCTGCTGCACCCTTGTAAGCACCTTCTCGCTGGCCTTAAGCTGGCGCAGCAGATGTTGCTTGTCCGGATCTAGTCCGGCACCCTCTGCAATATTATTGTCAGATTATACACAAACGCCGCACTTCATAAACTACTTCTCTTTTCGAAATATGAATTACCAGAGGGGGTCCCTGTGGCTCCCCGGGCAGCGGCTAGTGCGGCCTCAAGTTGGGCCTTGCATTCTTGAAGCTCCTGGGACAGGTGGGTATTCTTCTCCGTAAGATCCTGCATAACAAATGATCCTTAAATCAGTTAGTTTAACTATTTTAAGTCCCGGGGGCTACTGGCATATATAACCATTAAAATTCCTCACCCGTATGTCTTTTACATACTGCTCCGTGGCTCTGGTTAAACCATCTTGAGCAGCACAGAGGTGCGCGTCTCCCGCATTAAAGGCATTCAACGCCTCTGGGGGGAAACACGCGTCCCAAAGAACTGTCCGGCGGCGCCTGTGATTCATGGCGCTCTCCACCTCAGACCTGGTGGCGGACAACCTGTCGGCATCCTCTGTTGGAGGAGCATCCGGCTCGCGCCTTGCGCTCGCCTCCCCCTCCGGACCAGGCGTTGGAGCCTGGCTGGCGAAGGCTTGGTTGGCAACCTCTCCGGGCTCAGTCCGGCGAGCGCTCTTTCTCCTGGAAGAATCATGAGCATTAATGTATCTCCCAGGAGTCTTTCCCTTAAAGGACAAGGGTGCACCATACCTCTGTGGCGACGTTTCGATTCGCGCCGCACTCCTCTTCCACCTGTTGGGCCGCACTGACCCTGGTTGATCAGTCGTCGCAGGCTCGGCTTCCCGCTGTAAAGGCACCTCCTGCGAAGCACCGTTGGTACACGGTGGTCAGAAATAAGCATTACAAAAGTAACGGTGTCAGGACTTCGGTCGTACTCACCTGAGAAGCCGGAGATAAACCGGGGTAGTCAGCCGTAATGGCGACTAGAGCATTATCTATGCTGAGATGGTGGAACACCCCGTCAATCAGTTCCACCATTATGTCCGGATCCTCTCCGGAGGCCGGATCAAGGGATCTTCCCGGATCCTCGGGTAGTGGAGTCGGGCTTTCCATGCCCTCCACATACCGGCGCAGTTCCTGCTCAAAATTATAAAGTAAGACACTTATCTTTGAAAGCATGGACCGGATACATAAACGTCCGCTTACCCACCTCCGAGGGTTATTCATGGAGAATCCATTTAATGGACTCATGTGGAGGAAGTCCTCCTTCTCCCCCTTGTACAAGCCGGATAGGATCTTCACCAGATCGGCGGCTGATCCCGGCACCTTGCGGCCATCACGGGTGGCGTCATTCTCCCCGTTGAAATCCCACATGGGGTGGCCCCTATATTGAAGTGGCTGCACCCGTCGCATAATGCATATGGCCATGACTCCAATCATGGTCAGTCTGGAATGGGCCAGTAACCTTATCCGGCCCATCAGATATCAGACGCTCCTATCATCTTCCCGTTGAGGGCTCCGCGGGCGCCAACTCAGGCGTTTCTTCAGAGGAACGTAGCTAAACTCCGGGAGGCCGATCCGAACTAGATCCGGCAGCGGGCGTCTTCCATATAGAACCACTCCGAAGGCTAGTCTTTGGACGCCTTCTCCGGGGTTCCGGATAGATATCCGGTCCTGGCTATGCGCCATATTTCGGCTCCGCCCACTTGATATATCGACCCCTCATGAGAACGGGGTACGAGGCAAAACAATCTCTTCCACAGCGCAAAATGGGGCTCGATGCCCAAGAACAACTCGCAAAGAGCTACAAAGCCCACGATATGCAAAATGGAGGCAGGTGTGAGGTGGTGAAGTTGGAGTCCATAGAACTCCAGGAGCCCCCGGAGAAACGGATGTATGGGAAATCTGAGTCCCCTTATTAGGTAGGGGACGAAGCATATCCGCTCTCCTTTGGAGGGATTGGGGACGCTCTCCACCTGCTTCCCACCCTTGTAGGTGGCCAGTCTGGCTCGAACCGGAACCATAAAGGCTGGGGGAAGGTATCCCTCTGCTTGGAGCGTCACTAACTCGCTATGCGGGACTGAGCATCTCCTCCAGTCTCCTGGCTGAGGACTCGGAGCGCGAGAAGAGGAGCCGCGTCGACTGTCCATGTTGGAATGGATTTTTGTCAAATGCGCTTCAATGAGTACATGCAGGAGGAGGATGGTGTGATTCGGATCTGGATCCCCGCCTCTCTTATAGGCGGCTTATTCGTGCAGCTAGGGGGGTAAAATGTAAAAATACCCTGGCTTTTCGCATTCATACAACACGTGGAAGAGGGCCGTTATTGGGCGTGGAAGCCAAGGAGCGCAACATTTATGAAGAAACCGGACACTATTTGGCAAACACATGGAACATGGAGGGGAACCCGCCTTGCAAATGCCGAAGACAATGTACGCGCCGGACTCATCGTCATTGAAGCCTGGTTCGGGGGCTACTGAGGGAGTCCTGCACTAGGGGGTGTCCAGATAGCCAAACTATCATCATCGGCCGGACTCCAGGACTAAGAAGATACAAGATTGAAGACTTCATCCCGTGTCCGGATGGGACTTTCCTTGGCGTGGAAAGCAAGCTTGGCAATACGGATATGGAGATCTCCTACCATTGTAACCGACTCTGTGTAACCCTATCCCTCTCCGGTGTCTATATAAACCGGATGGCTTTAGTCCATAGGACGAACAACAATCATACCATTGGCTAGCTTCTAGGGTTTAGCCTCCTTGATCTCGTGGTAGATCTACTCTTGTAATACCCACATCATCAATATCAATCGAGCAGGACGTAGGGTTTTACCTCCATCAAGAGGGCCCGAACCTGGGTAAAACATCGTGTCCCTTGTCTCTTGTTACCATCCGCCTAGACGCACAACTCGGGACCCCCTACCCGAGATCCGCCGGTTTTGACACCGACAAGGATCATCTACCACGGGTGAACAAACAAATTGTGACTTGACGCGTTATGTTAAAAAAGAGGCAAACCATGTGGGGTCTACCTTAGAGGCAAGGCTCTATACACTGGAGTACTTTTGATGTGTCACGTCAACTCGCAGAACGAGGAGAAGCTTGCTTAGTACACCGTCTCCCCCGCCCACGGGCGTGCTGCCTCGCAGGATGAGGTGAAGCTTGCTTAGTACTGTACGCCTTACGCCCGCTCCCTCGCCCACGTGCGCTGTGGCTCGCAGGACAAGGAGAAAAATTTACTACTTCCTCCGTTTACTCCTCGTACCTACTACCTTGGTTATAGAGATTATCATATTGTTTGGAATATATATGTCCTTTAGTAGATTTCAATATGAACTACTAGTACATACTCCAAACACTGATGTATATAGACGTATTTTAGAGTGTAGATTCACTCATTTTGCTCCGTATGTAGTCCATATTGAGGTCCTGTTTGGTTCATAAGTCCTAGGACTTTTTCTAGTCCCAACTAAGAAGTCCCTACTCCTTAAAAAGTCCCTCCCTGTTTGTTTTTAGGGACTAAAAAGTCCCTAGTCCCACCCTAGAGGTTATTGAATGACCATGTTACCCATAGTATACCGAAAATAACAACCAAACAACACCAGGGGGCGGCAGGCAATGGGTGCAGGGAGGGGCATTGTTGGAAAAGTCCCAAAAAAGACTCTCCTTGAGAGTCTTATTCAAAAGCATGTTTTAGTCCCTAGTAGTCCCTCTTGTTTGGTTAAGAAGTCTCTAAGAGGGACTTTTTCTAGTCCCTACACTAAAAAGTCCCTACACCCCCTAAAACGGACGTAATAGTATGCACTCTCCCTCGCCCCTCGACTCTCACCCACGTGGTGGACGTGCAGCAATTCATTCAGTCTCATATAGCCAGAACGATATATACTGCAGTACCATTATTGCTCGACTTCCTGAAGCGGCAAAGGGCCAATCGCAAGGTTAATATTTTGGAGATGCAAAGCGCAAGGTTATAGGAGAACGAGTAGTAGGTGCCGCGTCATTTATAAATAAAGTTTTTTTTCTTTAGTGGAACATACACAATATGATAGGTTCATATGGAGAGAAAAGGAAACCGCTCCACTATATACATAGTCAGGACGGGCTAGCCTACACGGTTGCTTGCTGGGGTTGCTCTCTTCACACCCTCTCACACAAAATGACTGTGGCCACATCTCTAACATCCCGGCGGATCACGTCCGCTGGGGGAAGGGGTGGATGCTTAGTGTAGATGCGGTCACCATCGCCGACGGTGAAAACCCACTATCGGCATGTCCCGATCAGGGGTCCCTGCCATTCTCTCTCACAAATCCGGTGAGGTTGCCTCCGTCCCTTGCTCACTGCCGCGTCGTGGGCAGTTGCCGCCTCCCGCCGCCCTCCACAAAGGTTGAGCTACATCCCGACATCCCTCGGGTACAACTCCCTTTACTGCTGGCTTGCACCACTGCTCCAGCTACCCACATCACTCCATGTGGATATTTCTCTACTTCTTTGCCCCACACATACCTCTATTGGCTTCTATGTACTGTATTTGTGATGAGTTCATGTCTCATCAACTAGTCCCAGTAATCTTATTGTAATCACCCTTCTTGAATTTCTTTGCCACAGGGATGCTCATCTCGATTTTGGTGAAACTGCACAAAATGATCCGATGGTCGAAAGGTTGCAAACTTCATTTCTTAGGAAGCTGGAACGTTGCCAGCAAATTGAAGCTTGGTTAGGGTTTACGGTTCAAGGGCTAGGGACTGCATGGATCGATTTTTTCTTTAGTTGCCCCTGTTCCAAAATAAGTGTCAACTTTAGTAGTAGTACAACTTTGTACTAATGTTTGCATAAAGTTCAGACACTTATTTTGGAACGGAGGGAGTACATATTTGCTATGATCTGTCAATCATTGAGATGCAATGGCATGCATGTTAGTCTCCTTTGTATGTGATGAAATGTTGCAATGGGCAACCTTGGACGCAAGATACATGTAACAGAAGCTGGAAGCTTCATAGCATTGGACAAATTTATCTCACTGATAAATTACAGTGCATACTATACTAGTACTTCCTCCATTCCTAAATATAAGTATTTGTAGAGATTTCACCATGAACCACATGCAGATGTATATAGATGCATTTTAAGTTTAGATTCATTCATTTTGTTCCGTATGTAGTCCACCTAGTCGAAGCACTACAAAGACTTACCTACTATATCTTAATAGCTAGCCCCCACTACTAGGAATTATCTATCCTCTCCTTGAGCCACATCATCAAATTAATGTAGCCGTTAGATGAACTAAATCAGTCCATAATAGCTGTCTGATCTAGACGTTGAGAGGCTCCGCACTAAGCCACATGCAAGCATGTAGAAATACCGTGGCATGCATGTGAGTGGGTTTTAAATCACATCAACATGTCAGCATGCAAGCATGCACCTGTAGTATGCATGGAAGTGAGCTTTTAAGTCCCATTAACATGTCAAAAATAAAAATATAATCCCATAATGCAGTAGGAGTTGGCTGATCTTTTTTCCTTACGTGGGATGATTTAAATGATGATGGGAGTTTTTTTAGTTTGGCTACCACATTTGTCATGCGGTTATAGAGTTTTTTTTAGTTCTATGAAATCGATAATTTTACGTAGGAAGATATACGGTTGTTCCGCAGCAACGCACGGGGACTCATCTAGTATTTTGGAATGCATGGAGTACTATGTAAAGAGTTAGGTGTCGCATGGTGTCCAAAAAATATGGTGATAGTGTAAGGTGGGCCATGTAATCACTAAGCCTATATGTTTTCACTGCTCTTGCACTCCTCCGCTGTAAGAATGGAGAAAATTGTAATCTAGTAGTACCTCCTTTCGCCGAAAGCGTGGGACATCCAGTAGTCCTACCACCTCAGTAATAAAGTGTCGCGACCGGTTTTCCGGGTATTAATTTCCAGAAAATGGCCCTTGTGCTCATCAACCCCAACTTGATTTAGAAATTCCAAGCAAAATACAAAATATGCAGTACAAGACCATTCTGGTCTATGAGTACAACAAATGGTTTCTAGTGGTTGAAGGAGGAAGCGATTTGTGGATCATCAGCGTCTATGGGACTCCATTTCCCACATGAACAGCTGACCAGGTTAACTCCTATCTTCGCGAGGCTGCTATCACCATTGAGTAGGTTCCGGGGCTGTCATCACGGTCGCTCCTCTCCGCGCAAGAAATCTGGCCAAGGCAATAGCCAGGGACAAGCTAGTGAGTACTTTTGAATGTACTCACAAACATTATGAACACGGGTATAATATAGCAACGATAATTATGTTCTAAAATATTTTATGATCATGACGTCAATCACAAAAAAAAATCTCTGATGCACGCAATCAGGTTATTTATGGATATGCAATAACATAGTAATAATAAAATGCACCGATCGGGTGTCTGAAGCGACGCCTCGAAAAGTTAGTAAACAAAGAGAAATGCCTCAGTCGGGCGTCTGAGCGACACCACATAAAGGGCTTATAAAATAAATAACAAGCATGACACAGTCGGGCGTCTCAGCAACACCACATAAAGGGCTTATAAAATAAATAAATAACAAGCATGCCATAGTCGGGCGTCTCAGCGACACCACATAAAGGGCTTATAAGGTAAATAAATGACAAGCATGCCACGGTCGGGCGTCTCAGCGACACCACATAAAGGGCTTATAAGGTAAATAAATGACAAGCATGCCACAGTCGGGCGTCCCAGTGACACCACATAAAGGGCTTATAAGGTAAATAAATGACAAGCATGCCACAGTCGGGTGTCTCAGCGACACCACATAAAGGGCTTATAAATAATCACAGTGGATATCCAGGAGGTAGAACCATCCCAGGGATACTCGATAATTCCAATAATATAATGGGTTAGTCCACAACAAATAATAATCATGATCATCACAAGTCTCAAGTCATGATCCCAGTTCTGGTTTAACAGTTTCTCCACCGAAGACCGACACTAAGACCGACACTTGACCCATCCCAGACTGTAGTCCTTAACCATGGACACGGCTATTCGAATAGGTTTAATCTCTGCAGAGGATCTACTCTTTACCCACGAGTAACGGATTCCTTTAGTCCATCGGGACTAATTCCGTCTATGGTCTTTTAATTGAAAACACACCTGACCTGCACACACCAGCTTAACTCACAGGTGTCTGGAATCACCCACGACACCTGTCAAGCAAAACTCTAAGTGAGGAGGCTACAACATCGCGTAGCATGGGATCAAATTTATATCGCGCGCTCTAAGGGGTGGCCTCCCCTCTCGGTCCCAACCAGAAAGACCCATGCCCCTGGACCAGGTGGCCTTCCTACCAGCTACAATCGGTATCTCCCACCATGGCCTCTCTATATGGTGTGTGCTAGAAAGGGGTTGACAACTTACTGAACCGTACCCTACCTATGACAGGGACAAGTGTTAGTACGAAACAAGTGTGGGGGTTACCCGAACAAGACTCGATCTATGGTCGAGTCAGGAGGTTTAAGTATTTCCTGCATGATATGTGTAACAAAATATTTCAACCAACAGAATCACCACTCATTATACCCTACTATGCCATACCGGACATAACCGTCCCGACGGAGACCGGTGACAAGCTCACGCCTACCCAAGGCAGAGGCTTTCCCGGATTCTTTTCCGGCATGCATGCAAAGCACATGAGGATGATTACCATCACAAGTATATTCATTTCCAACAGCAAGGAAATTGCAAATATGCAATTCAAGTAAATGATCGCGTCTCCACATAAAATAACGCATTCCATATTAGGGCGGTGTTATAAGCGTGCCGACTAACACACAAAAATATTATGCCAGGGTTTAGAATGCTTGCCTTCAAGGTGTGGAAAGGCAGGGTGCACTCCAAAACTTTTGAAAGCTTTCTCCTCTCTCCAAAAATCCTATTTAAAAATATTTGGGTCAATATATTGTTTTAAAAACAATACCAAAAAGTTGTCTGAATTTGTTTGAAATAAATCTGAAAATAAACTAGACAATATTTGAGAGGGGTAGGAAAAAGAACCAATTCATTTGGAGTTATATTTAAAAAGTTATAGGTAGTCAAAGTTGTGGTCAAAATCCGTTTTTAAAAATAAACAGAAAAAGAAAAACGTTTCGATTACTGACCACGTCGAAGGCGTATTTTGGATTTACGCCTCCACTTACTCCAGCGTGGACCGTGCGTGGGTCACTGACAGTGGGCCCGCCTGGCCCACTGGTCAGGTTTGACTAGTCGACCTCCCCCTTCTTCCTCTGCCCGAGCGGAGGCGGGACTCTGGCGATGCTCGCCGGTGAATGGCGGCACCATTCGGGAAACCTAGGCCATCCGCGGGCTCAGGGCATCAAGGCGGTCCTATCGGTGGTCGACTTTCTGGCGGGGACGGAGGGAGTCGCCGGCGGTGAACTTCGTGACGGCCGGTGGCTTCGGTGGCAAAGTGTGTTTGGGGCTACGGTGGCTTTCCGTCGCAGCTGGGGGTCTGGGCGGCTCCGCAAGATGAAGTGGAGTCGTTTGGTGGCGTTGGGAGGGCCAGGGAGGTCCAGGTTGTGACGAACGGAGCCGGGAGGCGGCAGTGGCCGAACTGGCCGGAGTCGGGGAAGACGGCCTCTTCCTCTTCAATTGACGGCAACGGGGGCACTAGGGGGACGGTGTGAGGATGCCCGAGTGCTCAGAGGAGCTCGGAGCTCCTTAAATAGGTGAGTCAAGGCGGTTCCGCGGCGGCCAGGGATATGTTCACCGGCCTACCGCCTCTCTGCTGAGGCAGGGCGTCGTGGCGGCGATGAGAGCTAGAGGACGCGCTTGTGGATGAGTCTGAGTTGCCCTAGGGGCAGGTGGCGAGCAGGAGAGGCTCGAGCGGTGCCGACCTGAGCAGGGGCTGTCGGGCGGCCGTGGCGGCTAGCTCCTGGCTTGCCGGAGATGTGGCGAGGGGCTGCTTGGTGTGTTCTAGTGAGAGGGAGAGTGTGTGGCGCGGCTCTGCAGTGTGGGCAAAACCAGGGGCGCGATGCGGCGGCTCGGGCGCGACACGTGCAAAACGCGTGCTCTGCTCGCATCCAGAGCACGCACGGGACGTGCTCGACAAAATGCTAGGGCATGCTAGAGGTCTCGGGTGAGGTTGGGGTTTAACAGACCTAGGTTAAAGTCATCTAGAGGCTTAGCGGACAGGTTAGTTTTCCCAAAGGTGCAAGGTCACAGTGCAATGAGAAAAGTCATGTCAAAGTTGTTCATGCACTCAAGGTGTGTGACAAAATGCCACAGGCACGTAGGCAGTTCTTGGAGTGGTCATAATTTCCAGATTAGTGCCTCTTTGGGTGCAAAAGAGAGTGGTAAGGTCATTTGGGCAAAAGAAGAAACTTGCTAGTGCAAGTTTTGCAAATCTTCAGTTTTGGACAGAAAGAACAGGGCATGATTGCAAGTACTAGAATTTCTCCAATGAGTCCAACCTCTTGGACTTAAGGGTTTAGCAGGGAGGACTACAAGCAGGAGAAAGATCATGGGTAAAGGAGCAAGTTAGAAGATGGTTGTAGTACAATCCTCAAGTTGGACCAGAATGAAGTTGAGGTTGATTCACTCAAAATTTTCAAAGAACATAACTGGGTTTTTGCATAAAGTTGAATAATCTACTCCTATTAACATCCCATAATCTTGGTAAAAGTTTTAAAGAAATATTTAAATAGGTTGTAGTGTAAAATTGCCCACTGGACTAGATTTGAAAACTTGGTGTAGAACTCAAAATATCCAATGAGTGAAATATATTTTTTCATAAAAGTGATTTAGAAACATCCCATGACATCTCCAAATTGTGTGCAATTTTTAAATAAATTTATCAAAGGGTTGAAGTGCAAATGGAACCCTAAAACTTATGAAAAAGCAATTTAGAGAAATAAAGCTCAGGGGAAAAACAATTATATAGATAATACCACTGATAAAAGAATTGTTTTATTTGAGAGGGTAAATGAGTCCAATGAAATTGGGAACTTTTTCACTTGAGGTAAAAAATCCATAGAAATAAAGGGAAGAATGGTTCTGAAATCGAAAGAAAATCCAGAAAACAAAAGTTCAAGTTTCCTGGCAAGATTTTAATTTATAAAACAAGGTTAAAATGTTGGGGTGTCACAACACTACCCCCCTTAAGAAAAAATCTCGTCCTCGAGATTTGCTAAGAGCTGTTTTGAAAAACAAATACTCCACGGTTACGTGTTTTTGCAAGCAGTGTATGTGTTCGAGTAGTGGTGGTGCTGCGTGAATAAAAATAATCCATGTCGTGAGAAGATATATGATGCAGCAACTCAAAGAAAATAAATCTCACTTCAGGAATTTTCGCGAGAGAACAATAGTAATATATTAGAGTCAAACTGCAACAGAACTACTCATATTAATAGAAACTAAAAGATTTACTCGCCGCGCAAATTCGGGGTACCACGTATAAGTTACAACTTATAAGTAAATGTTGCAATAATAAACACAGCAGCGACGTCTATAATGCAAACGGTTACTGGACGGGCTCCCGAGAAAACGTCTCTGGTACTGGGATGCACTCCTTTTCTATCGGGGAAAGCGGATTGACTAGCCGATGAATGTGTCTCTCTTGGTCGGGCCTCAGTGGTCTGCCGATGGCAATCTGAGGATTCAAATCAACGAGACTCTGGAGATAACCCATTACTTGCTGGTTCAAACGTTCTTAAGCGATGACGTACTGGATAAGGTTGGCCAGTATTGGGTCTTTTTCAAATCGTCCACCGGGAAAAGATATTACTTCTCCGGGTGCTGCACGGCTCGGAAAGTAATAATACCCTCGTTCGCTGGCATAGGGTACTGCGAATCGAAGGCGAGCGAGTGCTTCATAAGCAGCAGCTTCTATGGCCATATGTGGGGTCGGCATAGATTTCCCCACGAAGGAGACCTCCGTTGGGTCTTGGTTGGAGTCTACGGGAGGGATGTGTACTGCTGTCCAATATTTCGAGGTGGAAGGTGTGATTCTCGATTTGAACAGCTCATACTAGGGTGTCTGGGTAGAACCCATGGTACTGCAGGTAAAGTCCCACAATATTTTGACAAAACTACCCGGGGTTGCATCTGGGGTTCTCAGATAAATACTAGGGCTCGGCATGGCAGGAAATGGTTGTGAGGGTGGTGCACGAGGTGAGGGGTGCTTGGTAAGTTCACGAGGTGGCCTTCTTATATAGCATTCGGGTTGGTTATTTACCGTGGTGAAAGGTAATAAATTTGCCAGTTTAGCTCCAAGGGTCGGGGTCAAAGCCACAGGTACACATATCTCAGAAAAGGGACGTGTTACTGTGGGTGTCGTCGGGGTTGGTTGTTGGCAGCTGTGCCTGGAATAAAAATGCAACTGTAGGCTGACACAACTATGCAAGGTTACTATTAAAACAGAGACACAATAACAGGCTGCGTTTATTTACAAGGTCACATGATTACAAAGCGAGGATACACTGAGACTCGGCACTACTTGGGTGACTTAGTCTACCTCGTTTATATCCAAATGGGCGTGCCTTATGGATGTCGAGGCTTCCCCAGGGGTCTCACCGTCGGGATTAGTTGGAGGTGGTTGAGGGGCTGCAGGGTCGGGGTAGCGATGATGACCATCGCGGGGTTTGTTGGCCAGATTCCCGTTGGAGTGTGTTCCCAAAAGGCGACTAAGCACTTCTGGGGTCATCAAAGCACCTTGGTTGATGGCTGGGGCTGACCTCAGGGTATCGATCGGGTGTCCGAACAGCATGACTGGGTTGTCGGCGTCGGGCTCGTCTTCCCTGCTTGCCGGGGCTTGGCGAACCAGCTCTCCACAAGCTGTGATCAGATCAATGGTGATTTGATGGAACAGTGCCTCTACTGTACCTACATAGCGCACTAGGGGCAACAATGCAGGATCCATCTCGTGATCTCCATTGGCAACTTGGGGTGGTCTACCATACCCTTCACGCTTGGGGTAGTAGTAGAACGAGCGACAGTTAACTCTGGGCGACAATTGCCGGAGTTGAACTATAGCCTCTCGAGCAGCTAGCTGGATGGCTTGTGGCTCGAAGGAAGTTGTCCTTTCGGTGAACCTGTAGGGGCGTTCTGGCGATAGACCCCTACCGTAGATGTGCACAGTGGCCCAGAATTGACGGCTCTCACCACTCATGGGTCCTTGGTACACAACATATTCTGGGGGCTCTTCTAACGCATAGGCACGACGGGTGAGGTTTGCGAGTATGGTCACAAAACCTCCAAGGTTGGTTGCTATGGTCTCATTGTGCACTACGGGGCCAGGCATTATGGCTTGGTTCAGGGAAGAGGCTGTGTTGTGCTGGGTTGAGGCTAGCCTGCCCTTTTTATAGAAAGGGGAACGGAGTCTTCCTTCGCACGCTTGCGGATGGGACATATTGGGCGTCGGTCATTGACACGTGATCGACAGGCTAAGATGATAGATTGGGCACCGACTGTCAAAAGGTGTCAGGCTCACTGTATGGCTATCTTGCACGAGAAGCTTGGTCGGGGTTTGGTTAAGGTCTGAAGGTTGGTTTACCTAGGTTTTTCGACCTGGCTAAGATATGATTAGCCAATGGTCAGCATGGCTCTGATACCAAGTTTGTCGCGACCGGCTTTCTGGGTATTAATTTCCAGAAAATGGCCCTTGTGCTCATCAGCCCCAGGATTATTGTTAGCTGATGAGGCACCAACTTGATACAGAAATTCCAAGCAAAATACAAAATATGCAGTACAAGACCATTCTGGTCTGTGAGTACAACAAATGGTTTCTAGTGGTTGAAGGCGGAAGCGATTTGTGGATCATCAGCGTCTATGGGACTCCATTTCCCACAGGAACAACTGACCAGGTTAACTCCTATCTTCGCGAGGCTGCTATCACCATTGCGTAGGTTCCGGGGCTGTCATCACCGTCGCTCCTCTCCACGCAAGAAATCTGGCCAAGACAATAGCCAGGGACAAGCCAGTGAGTACTTTTGAATGTACTCGCAAACATTATGAACACGGGTATAATATAGCAACGATAATTATGTTCTGAAATATTTTATGATCATGACGTCAATCACAAAAAAAAATCACTGATGCATGCAAGCAGGTTATTTGTGGATATGCAATAACATAGTAATAATAAAATGCACCGATCGGGTGTCTGAAGCGACGCCTCGAAAGGTTAGTAAACAAAGAGAAATGCCTCAGTCGGGCGTCTGAGTGACACCACATAAAGGGCTTATAACATAAATAACAAGCATGCCACAGTCGGGCGTCTCAGCGACACCACATAAAGGGCTTATAAAATAAATAAATAACAAGCATGCCATAGTCGGGCGTCTGAGCGACACCACGTAAAGGGCTTATAAGGTAAATAAATGACAAGCATGCCACAGTCGGGCGTCTCAGCGACACCACATAAAGGGCTTATAAGGTAAATAAATGACAAGCATGCCACAGTCGGGCTTCGCAGCGACACCACATAAAGGGCTTATAAGGTAAATAAATGACAAGCATGCCACAGCCGGGCATCTCAGCGACACCACATAAAGGGCTTATAAATAATCACAGTAGATATCCAGGAGGTAGAACCATCCCAGGGATACTCGATAATTCCAATAATATAACGGGTTAGTCCACAACAAATAATAATCATGATCATCACAAGTCTCAAGTCGTGATCCCAGTTCTGGTTTAACAGTTTCTCCTTCGAAGACCGACACTAAGACCGACACTTGACACATCCCAGACTGTAGTCCTTAACCATGGACACGGCTATTCGAATAGGTTTAATCTCTGCAGAGGGTGTACTCTTTACCCACGAGTAACGAATTCCTTTGGTCCATCGGGACTAATTCTGTCTATGGTCTTTTAATTGAAAACACACCTGACCTGCACACAACAGCTTAAGTCACTGGTGTCTGGAATCACCCAAGACACCTGTCAAGCAAAACTCTAAGTGGGGAGGCTACAACCTCGCGTAGCATGGGATCAAATTTATATCGTGCACTCTAAGGGGTGGCCTCCCCTTTCGGTCCCAACCAGAAACACCCATGCCCCCGGACCAGGTGGCCTGCCTACCAGCTACAACCGGTATCTTCCACCATGGCCTCTCTGTATGGTGTGTGCTAGAAAGGGGTTGACAACTTACTGAACCATACCCTACCTATGGCAGGGACAAGTGGTAGTACAAAACAAGTGTGGGGGTTACCGGAACAAGACTTGATCTATGGTTGACTCAGGAGGTTTAAGTATTTCCTGCATGATATGTGGAACAAAATATTTCAACCAACAGAATCACCACTCATTATACCCTACTATGCCATACCGGACATAACCGTCCCGATGGAGACCGGTGACAAGCTCACGCCTACCCAAGGCAGAGGCTTTCCCGGCTTCTTTTCCGGCATGCATGCAAAGCACATGAGGATGATTACCATCACAAGTATATTCATTTCCAAGAGCAAAGAAATTGCAAATATGCAATTCAAGTAAATGATCGCGTCTCCACATAAAATAACGTGTTCTCTGTATTAGGGCGGTGTTATAAGTGTGCCAACTAACACACAAAAATATTATGCCAGGGTTCAGAATACTTGCCTTCAAGGTGTGGAAAGGCAGGGCGCACTCCAAAACTTTTGAAAGCTTTCTCCTCTCTCCAAAAATCCTATTTAAAATTATTTGGATCAATATATTGTTTTAAAAACAGTACCAAAACTTTTTCTGAATTTTTTTGAAATAAATCTTAAAATAAACTAGACAATATTTGAGAGAGGTAGGAAAAAGAACCAATTCATTTGGAGTTATATTTAAAAAGTTATAGGCAGTCAAAGTTGTGGTCAAAATCTGTTTTTAAAAATAAACAGAAAAAGAAAAACGTTTCGATTACTGACCACGTCGAAGGCGTATTTTGGATTTACGCCTCCACTTACTCCAGCATGGACCGTGCGTGGGTCACTGACAGTGGGCCCGCCTGACCCACTGGTCAGGTTTGACTAGTCGACCTCCCCCCTTCTTCCTCTGCCCGAGTGGAGGCAGGACTCCGACGATGCTCGCCGGCGAATGGAGGCACCGTTCGGGAAACCGAGGCCATCCGCGGGCTCAGGGCGTCGAGCGGTCCTATCGGTGGTCGACTTTCTGGAGGGGACGAAGGGAGTCGCCGGCAGCGAGCTTCGCGGCGGCCGGTGGCTTCGGTGGCAAAGTGTGTTTGGGGCTACGGTGGCTTTCTGTCGCAGCTGGGGGTTTGGGCGGCTCCGCGAGATCAAGTGGAGTCGTTTGGTGGAGTTGGGAGGGCCGGGGAGGTTCGGGTTGTGACGAATGGATCCGGGAGGCGGCGGTGGCCGAACTGGCCGGAGTCGGGGAAGACGGCCTCTTCCTCTTCAATTGACGGGAACGGGGGCACTAGGAGGATGGTGTGAGGCTGCCCGAGTGCTCAGAGGAGCTCGGGGCTCCTTAAATAGGCAAGTGAAGGCGGTTTCGCGGCGGCCGGGGATAAGTTCACCGGCGAACCGCCTCTCTGTTGCGGCAGGGTGTCGTGGCGACGATGAGAGCTAGAGGACGCGCTTGTGGATGAGTCTGAGCTGCCCCAGGGGCAGGTGGCGAGCGGGAGAGGCTCGGGCGGCGCCGACCGGAGCAGGGGCTGTCAGGCGGCCTTGGCGGCCAGCTCCTGGCTTGCCGGAGACGTGGCGAGGGGCTGCTTGGCGTGTTCTGGTGAGAGGGAGAGTGTGTGGCGTGGCTCTGCAGTGTGGGCAAAACCAGGGGCGCGACGCGGCGGCTCGGGCGCGGCACGTGGAAAACGCGTGCTCTGCTCGCGCCCAGAGCACGCACGGGACGTGCTCGACAAAGTGCCAGGGTATGCTGGAGGTCTCGGGTGAGGTTGGGGTTTAACAGACCTAGGTTAAAGTCATCTAGAGGCTTAGTGGGCACGTTAGTTTTCCCAGAGGTGCAAGGTCACAGTGCAATGACAAAAGTCATGTCAAAGCTGTTCATGCACACAAGGTGTTTGACAAAATGCCACAGGCACCTAGGCAGTTCTTGGAGTGGTCATAATTTCCAAATTAGTGCCTCTTTGGGTGCAAAAGAGAGTGGTAAGGTCATTTGGGCAAAAGAAGAAACTTGCTAGTGCAAGTTTTGCAAATCTTCAGTTTTGGACAGAAAGAACAGGGCATGATTGCAAGTACTAGAATTGCTCCAATGAGTCCAACCTCTTGGACTTAAGGGTTTAGTAGGGAGGACTACAAGGAGGAGAAAGATCATGGGTAAAGGAGCAAGTTAGAAGACGGTTGTAGTACAATCCTCAAGTTGGACCAGAATGAAGTTGAGGTTGATTCACTCAAAATTTTCAAAGAACATAACTGGGTTTTTGCATAAAGTTGAATAATATACTCCTATTAACATCCCATAATTTTGGTAGAAGTTTTAAAGAAATATTTAAATAGGTTGTAGTGTAAAATTGCCCACTGGACCAGATTTGAAAACTTGGTGTAGAACTCAAAATATCCAATGAGTGAAATATATTTTTGCATAAAAGTGATTTAGAAACATGCCATGACATCTCCAAATTTTGGTGGAATTTTTAAATAAATTTATCAAAGGGTTGCAGTGCAAATGGAACCCTAAAACTTATGAAAAAACAATTTAGAGAAATAAAGCTCAGGGGAAAAACAATTATATAGATAATCCCACTGATAAAAGAATTGTTTTATTTGAGAGGGTAAATGAGTCCAATGAAATTGGGAAGTTTTTCACTTGAGGTAAAAACTCCATAGAAATAAAGGGAAGAATGGTTCTGAAATCAAAAGAAAATCCAGAAAACAAAAGTTTAAGTTTCCTGGCAAGATTTTAATTTATAAAACAAGGTTAAAATTTTCGGGTGTCACATAAAGACCAATGAGCCGTCATATCACATAGACCAAACAGTAAGTTGGACGGACGAAGCAACCATCACTCTTGAATCCGCTTCTCCCTTCAACGTAGGCGCCAGTGAGAGGTCGCGTCCGCTCTGTCCGGGCATGAATGCGGCACCGATTCTTTGAAGCGGCGCTGACCGTTTTGGGCAGGAAGTGCGCGCGGGCGATGGAGGGGCTTTGGGTGGGCCAGGATTGTCAAGAGCGGGCGTGGCAGTTGTTGGCCTGTCCCTACCGGACGCCCGGAAATAAGAGGATGCACCGATTCTCGTGGCTAAAATCATACACTACACACCATCTCTCTGTAGGAGTAGGTCGATTTGTCGCTCTCTCTAACACACACGTGCTGTTAAACACACACACACACACATAGGTTCATAGAATAGGAAACTCGTGTGAGTGAGAAGCCACATGAAGTGGGATACAAATGGAGTACGTACAAGAAGAGAAGATGTGACGAATATTCCATCAAACCTGGACTGAGGAGTAGTACTCCCTCCGTCAAGGTGTTAAGTCATCTTACAGAAATCAGATATTCCCAAAATCTTTAGGCGTCGTCCATTAACTTCGCATCTCAATCCCCTCCTGGCCTCGTTGCTAGCGAGCATTGTTACTTAGGGAGCGTTTGGATCCTTAGCATGAACAGCTTATAGCATAGCCGCACAAGGTTAGGCGTTTGGAACTGTTAAAATATGTTAGCTTTTGTGGGCTAGCTAGCTTGGGTGGGCTAGAAAAACCTTGCTACCTCATAAGAGCCAGATCGGCTCGCTTCCGATGGCAAACTTCGCATAGTAGTAACATAGACTAGTAACATATGCATGTTACTAGTCCAAGTTACTCACCACTATGACCAGACTAAGCAATGTAACCAAATGCACCTTACTCTGCCTTGTTATCTCCCCGGGAAACCCAATACATGGAGAGCAACTACGCGTTGATCAGTCAAGAAATCAAAGTCGGCTTGCATGCGAGTTAATACATGGCCCTGCATGGTATCTAAAACGGCATCCCTTAGTTGTTTAGATTAATTGTTGTGTTTAGAGACAGAAATCAGGGTTTTGATTGGAGGAGTGACCGGTCAAGTTTCTCCTTCTCCTCCAATCTACTTGCACCTTGGTCCCACTGCACCTTCTAATGTGACTTATTACACCTAGACGGAGGGAGTAATACGAGATAAGGTGGCACACTGACTTAGGTCGAATACAAGTGCCAAAATTTTTGTGCATGTTATAATAAGGATTCACTTAAAATAGTACATGAGCGAACAGAGGGATCAATTGAACAGTGTTCCCGAGCAGTAGCGGGATGTGTGAGGTAAGATACACAGCTGGCGCTTTTAATTTTTCTTATTAATTTGTTTGTTTCAACCTATGACTGGTGGGACCCAACGTATTATGTGGAGAGAGGTAAGGTGACTATGGCTGCATTATTTCTGCACCACTATGGATAGTCTTACCACCAAAGCCACATGACACGATTATGATTTAAATCCCAAAGACTACCACACAAAAAAATACACAGCATGCTTGTCACATGAATGCAGGTGTGTATAAAAAGTTATTTTCCTCTCGTTGAACATAACGGGAGGGTTGTGTAGCTGGTTAGCCTATTCGCTCATGAAACTTGAGGTCTCGGGTTCGATAACTACACTTGAGCATAATTCGTGCTAGGAGGATTCTTTGACTGGTCAAAATGTATGGATACGGAGCTATACAATCTCGTAGTGACCGTATAATCACCTCATAACGTATAAGTTGCAGCCTCGACGCTTGTTTTCTAGGGTTTGCGCTCTTCACACTCTCTCTCCAGTATATATATATATACACACGCTGGAGCCTCAGCGCTTGTAGTTGCTCTCTTCACACTCTCTCACCCTCTCCAGATCTAAACAAGACTTTGTTGGCCTCTCTCTCTCTCAATGCTTCTGGGTCCTCTCTTCACAATCTCTCACCCTCTCTAGATGTAAACAAGAGTTTGTTGGCCTCTCTCTCCCCTCACTGCTGGTCAAAGAGCCGACAGGATCCGTCCGCTGGGAAGGGAATGAGGCTTAACACTGTCGCCGTCGGTGAGGGAGGGAATCCACTACCGGCGAAGCTGTTCACTTTCACCCAGCGGTGGCGCGGGAGGGCCTCCGACCCCTTCTTCTTTGCTGCCATCTGGTCACCCACCAAACCACGCCCCAAGAACCTTAAGGTATAATTTACTTATTCCACATGCATTTCTCTAGCTGCATGTGGGCTTTTTCCGCTTCTGCATTCGAATCTAGGTGTTGGATCAAACAGGAAAGTAGTGGGGAAAGTTGTATATCATGAATCTAGGACGTGGTTCAAAGAGGAAAGGAGTGGGGGAAAGTAGTGGAAATGTTGTATAGCATGAATCTAGGACATGGTTCAAAAAGGAAATGACGGGGGAAAGTTGTATCACATGAATCTAAGTCGTGGTTCAAAGAGGAAAGGAATGGGGGAAAGTAGTGGGGAAAGTTGTATAGCATAAATCTAGGATGTGGTTCAAAGAGGAAAGGAAGGGGCGAAAGTACCAGTACAGACTGGCTATCCAGCACCTATGTTGGTCGAAAAGGGAAAACAATGACAGACGTAGTACGCACATCTGTAACGAAGTGATCTTTTGTTTTGGAGGACAAGGTTGTAGAGTTTGAGCAGGACTAGATTTGATGCGCTCACATAGGGAAAGGTGTCTAAAGATAACAAAACTAGACCAACAAAAATATGCTCCTTGGTTGTTTGTTCTTTGTTGCAACAGAATGTGCATCCCAACAGTACATCGGTAGATGCAACTGGTGCTGGTGCGTCCACTGTCTCGTGCAACTCTTTAGCTGTTGTTAATCTAAGGCCCTGTTTGGTTAAAAACTCCTTAGTCCCTACCTACTTGGTTCCAGGGACTAAACATGGACTAGAGGTTATCAAATGACATGTTAAAAGACCATGTTACCACTAGTAATTAACTAATAGAGACAAGGTGCGATGCATGGCAGGGGCAACTATTGGAAAATGTCCTAAAAAGACTCTCCCTCGGGGTCTTCTTTCTTTAGTCCCGAATGCCCACATTTAGTCCCTAAAAGTCCCTCCCATTTGGTTTAGATGGGACTGACACGGAGTTTTTTAGTCCCTACACCAAAAAGTCCCTGTAAACAAACACCCTCTAATAATGCCGCTGGAAAATTGATGCAATGCCATAGTTAAAAGCAAATTACAGGTTTAACGAATTTTATTGTTAATATAATCTCTATGTTAATATTAATCAATGCCACCGTTTGGGAAATGCTACTGTCTTGCTTTCTTTCCCATTTCGATAAGGTAGATGCTTCTTTTTGTTGGCTTCTGTGTCATCCACCGTTATTGACCACTAGTTGTTTCCTTTGGACCTCTATGTAAACAGGGTTATCTACTTCACCTTGTTGCCATTGTGACCTTTTGTTGCACTGCATAAAACACTTTTGTTTTAAGAGTGTTTTGTGCAGTTCAATCAAAATGTCACACCGACAATGTTGCTTGATTGCTTGATCGTAGTGGAACTGCACAAGAGGAGATCTTACTTCCTATCCATGTTGGCAAATTTGGTTCAGATCTTATTCTTGTGAGATGTTTGAATTCCGCGTAATCAGATGTCAGTACTAGCCTGATTTCACATGATTCTGCAGTGTGCTTTCATATGTTGTGCTACTTGTACGGTAATGTTGCTTGATCTTAGTGAACTGCACAAATGGAGACAAGACTTCCAATCTGTATGTGCATTGTAATATCCCGCTGAGGTAAGATAAGGATATTTCACAACTGTTAGCCTGTATTTTGCCACTTTCATCAGAAAATTAATGTCATTGTTTAGTGCTATACTTGTGCTCCTGAATTGACATGCCAAATCTAACATTGAAGGCGAAGCTTGTCTGTTATTTAAACAAGTGATGAAGGGGAAGAACAAGCAGAAGAAAAACAAAAATCAACTCCTGGTGCTGTAATGAAGCACTGGAACTGTGATGACACAAGTAAAGATATAGTTTTGCATCTTAATTTATTGCTATGGCTAGAATGAGAAATTGTTTTGCCACTGATTTGATTCCACTCTTAATGTAATACGTAATTATCTCTACATGTGCAAACAGGGATCTTCTTTGAAGATACCGTATATTTTAGTGGAACTGCACAAGAAGATGTTGGAAAAATTAAGCTAATCGAGGAGTATTAGTAAGCATGGCCACCATAGTAGATAGCAACAGATGGTTCCGGAGAAGTGCTTCATCTGTATGCTCTACACAATAAGCCTCCTGACAATGGTTGGTACTCGCCCACTGATTTCATACATATGATTGAGCTTTGTCATCTCTATTCGTGTTGTGCTACTGTTTAGATACTGCCATGAAAAAGTGGTATTGTCCTTGAGAAGTGCTTCATCTGTGTTGTTTTAAATATTTCCTTTCCTTTTTTCGAGCAAACAGGGATGCTAGCATTTAGTCGTCCTCTTGTCTTTGCACAACAGGATCATCCTCCTCTGAAGAAGAATATGGAAAACGTGAAGTGACTAGTTCCTATTATGCCAGGATGAAGAAGCCCTGTCTATCTTCTCATCAGAAGGAGAAGTTGAAGTATGGTTACATTACTCCCCACAAGACCAAACTAACTTCAGCTCAGAAGGACTGACAAATCTCCATTTTCTTGCTATGATGCGCGAGTACAATGTTGTTCTACGATTCTTTCTGGTGAGTTCCATTTTTCTAAAAGTGTGCTTTACATGGACCATGTAGGTGCCTGTTTGAACTGTCAATTCATAGTACAATTTGCTTTATACTAATCACTTTTTTATATTTGTGCAAATAGGCGTGCTCGGCCTTATTTCAATGGGAACTGCACAAAATGTTCAATACGTTGAATCATTCATTTCCACAACAAGAAAGGAGGTGCCGATAAGTTCAAGGCGTTGCAACATATAAGGGCGAGATCATACAAGCTACGCACGAATTTGGTTGATTTTGGTGGAACTGCACAAAAAGAACAACTGGTTTATTTAGCACGAGGTGCCATGTCAATGTCCGAACTGATGGCAAACCCTACCCATTCCACAATCGTAGGCATTTGATATTTTGTAATGGGACAACCTTGTCAAATTTTTCTCATTGAATTTAGCAACAAAGAATGCGTTTGATATTTTTGAATGGGACGCCCTTTGCTGTCAGTAGCGTCGATCAATTTTTTCTTTATTCTTTAGTTGTGAAGTAAATGTTGGCTTTGACATGTGAATCGCTGAGATGCATAATCGTCGATTGTTTTGAATGTTCTCTATGAATCGCCTGGCCTGTGTGTTTGATTGCAATGTACAGAAACGCTAAAAAGCTACTCAAGCTCTTTGTACTCCTTCTGTTCCTTTTTTACTTCGCACGTTTTGAAAGTGCATACTTTTTTCTATAAGATTGGTCAAAGTAGAGATACTTTGACTGCAGACAATACATGTGAAACTGCTGCAAATGAGGTTATCACCCTTGGAATAATGCTAGTACATATTGTTTTGCATGTTCATCCAATGCCAATGATACAAGAATTCGAACTAATCGAAATAAATTCATTCATACACGGTCGGATTTCATATAAACATGCTGGATTTCATTACATTTCATACATTCTTCAACTAAAAAGGAGTGTGCTGGAGGTATAATTAATTAACCGAAGCTACCCACCTGTGTCCGGCTGAGCCGAATAGAAGCTTCAGTGACTTAACTGCAGGTGATGTTGCATAACTGACATGTAGCCTGTTGGGCCCACGTGTCAGTTAGCCAACTGCACCAGCAGTTAAGTAGAAGCAGCACCTTCTCCAACACAGCTCTCCGACTCCACGTCGCCGCCAAGAAGCTAACCGGCCGACAATGGTCAACCCGCCTAGCTTGGTTTCAACAGGAGGGTACCAGCGGTGGCCTTACTTGGACCCGAGCAGCGGCGACCTACTGTGTTCTACTCTTCCTTGTTTTTTGTGTGGCGCAGCCTTGTTGGCAGTGGGGCGGGGCCTCGGCAGAGCCGGCGATGTCCTCTGTCTCATTGCCGGCGGGCGGTGCCTCGGCGAACAGTGGAAATCCTCCGCCTCGTTGTCGGCAGGGTGGCGCCTCGGCTGAGCCAACGATCTCCTCCGCCTCGTTGTTGGCGGGGCGGAGCGGCGGTGTCCTCTGCCTCGTTGTTGGCACCGCTGGGCCTCGGCGGAGCAGGGCCTTGTCGATGCCTGCGGAGAGGGGGCTCGTCGGAGCCGGCATTGTCCTCTGCCTCGTCCTCGGTCTCGCCAAACAGCGCCTCGCCTGCTTCATCGCCCTCTCTATAGGTGGCCGCCGCCTCCGCCACAGGCATGCGGTACCGCCAGCGCTAGAGGCTGCCCTCGCTGGCGGAGCGGTACGAGTTGAGAAGCTCCTCCTGCTCCGCCCGCTCCACGGTGATCTGCTCCTGCGCCTGCAGGTGCTCCTGGAGGAGATGGTGGTTGTAGGCGGCGTCGGCCTACGCCTCCCAGAATAGCTCCTCACGCTTCTGCCTCACCCTGTCCATATATTGGGCACGGGCCTCGCTGATGGTCATGGTGCAATGCACTGGCGAGGATGGCGCAGAGGAGGGGGTTAGCGCCGGATCATCGACTAGCATGTTATCCATTGGGACGTCGTTGTCTGTGGGGAACCCGACTCATAAGTCGAGATCACCGAATGCATGTTTACAGTGATCCCAAAGATCAATGCTCACTGAACACACAGAAGCTGAATAACAAGAGTCTTACATCCATACATATCGTTTTACAAAAGTAGGACCATTGTGGCCAAGACTTGAGTGTATCATCGCACCGGAAATCTTCAATAACAACTTGGACCCATGCCATCTGCCTTAACCCTTCATGCATTCTGACTGGGAAGTGTCCTAGCTCGCATGTTCATCACCAAGGTACTCTTCATTATATCCTGTTCTTTCATGCCTGGCCAATAAAATAACCAGTGGCAAGCCAATGAGTACTTTGAATGTACTCGCAAGCAACCCATGTTTTGGTTCAAGATACAACAATGCATGATATAGGTAAATTTTTGCAGAAAGCTAGTTTTGAGTGCAATGACATGTTCAACAACTTGTAAGACATGCATCAGGAGAATTCAAGTAACCATGAGGACAGGTTACAGATATCAACATAAATAGAGTGGGCATCAACCCAACTCACTCATGTCAAGTCCTTGACCGGACCCAAGTAGATCTTCCCACTTATCCAAACATACACTAGTTTGTAAACATGTGGACGTAGCCCAAGAGCGGTTAACTAGCTGTCCTTGACCGTGGACACGACTATTCGAATAGTTTTACACTCTGTAGAGGTTGCACACCCGATCACTACCTTTCCCTAGATGACACTAACAAGGAGTCCACTCGTTGTTTCGTATCCTCACGATGTACATCATACAAGACTCACTCTAGATCGTAACATCCGAGAGGGGACGCAACGGTGTATCCCGTGCCCTGTAAAAACAGTCATGGCCACCCTACCTGGCACGACCCCGTTCCGAGAGAGAGCACCAACTCTCCCCCGTCACTAGTAATGCGGGCTCCAAGCTAGCATCGCCCTAGGTAATTAATAATACCCTTTCCCATACAAGGATAGAGTGGTTGCGCATGTAAGGTTGGAATAACGGTCGCAACT
Organism: Triticum aestivum; assembly: GCF_018294505.1. Taxonomy (NCBI): domain Eukaryota; kingdom Viridiplantae; phylum Streptophyta; class Magnoliopsida; order Poales; family Poaceae; genus Triticum; species Triticum aestivum. The sequence goes on along the minus strand of NC_057804.1, from coordinate 355,595,251 downwards.
TAAACCAATCCGTTTTGAAAACAACACACACTTGCCTCAGTACACCACTTCGTCATCAAGTGGCTACCCAACTCATCATCTCCGCCGGGCATAAGTGGCAACCGGTGGGGTTTTCAAAAAGTCTTTTGAAAATACTTTGTCTCCATCACCATGCATATTCCCGTCCCTTTTTGTGTAGCACTACTTTAGCATCCTATCCACCCCCATCGGCATAACCCTCATAAGAAGGTAGGGTCATGCAAGTATCACCGAGGAAGTACGGTGGCAAACCATCAAAGTGGTAAGCACCTCATCATGATTCCGTTGCAACAACAATATGGTGCTATATGACATGCATAAAAAGGGTTTCATAGACATGGTCAAAGGACTGCTTTCCTGTTTTAACAAAGTCTTTGAGGTCTTCAAATATCTCTAGTCTAACTTCGAGCATTTCATCTACTTTGTCAACTATCATCGAAAAAACCCATAATAAGCAACATGACCAGGCAAAAATAAAAGTGCTCTAAAAATGTGAGTTGGACTTTTCTAGGATGCCTCTGGTCATATGAGGAATGACCAAGGTGATTTCATTGGAAGTGGATCAATGGATATTTCTAAACATTTCGATATGATGGAACAAGGGATTTAATGGATCTGCAAGTTGTCTACAGAATGCCTTTTTATAAAAATGAGTAAAATTACCCATTAAATCAGGCATGATTTTAGAAACATTTAGAAATTGGTTTCACTGTATTTGGAGTTGAAATGAATATAATATGGATTTTTGAAGTGGACTTATGTGGATAAATGACCTTTTTTAAGTGTCAAGTGAAAACCAAGAACAACAAAAATGTCCACTGTGGCCCATTAATTAGGACTTGATTTATGGAGTTAGTAGAAATTTGATTCATCAAATTTGGACACTATTTGAATTCTCTAGAGAGTTTTGAAGCTATTTGGAAAAGAAAAAGGAAAGGAAGAAGGGCTTTACCCTTATCCAGCGCACTGGGCACAGTTTAGCAGTGGGCCGGCCCAGTGGCTCAGCCGCGCGGGTGAGGAGGGGTGACGTCGGAGGCGCATTTCTCCCGGCCTGTCTCCACTTAAAGGGCGGGCCCCAACCACTGGGTCGCTAACGCGGGGCCCAGCTCTCAGGTCATCGTCTACCTCCCGCTCGAACAGAGCAGAGGCAGGGGAGGGGAGGCCGAGTGGGTGCCGGCGCTCTCCTGGGCAGCACGGGCCTCCTCCGGCGGCGCCCGGCACACCTGCGGACTCAGCGCGATGAGGCGCACCTATCCATGTGCTGCACGCATGCGCCAATGCTCGGAGTTGAGTAGGGCTTCGGGTCCAGCGGATGACGGCCGCGGGCTTGGTGGTGGCACCCGCTTTGGCTGTGGAGGAGGGGTCCTAGGGTGTTGGGGAGGTTCCTGGAGGCTTGGGGGTGCCACGGACCGGTTCAGAGGAGGAAGGGAGGCCAGGGCGGCTCGAATTTGAGCGGGGGTCCGAGGCGGCAATGGCGGCAGAGGAGGAGGTAGAAGGCACGGGAGGACGAGTGGGTTGGTCTGGGGGTGCACGGGAGGGAGAGACAGCAGTTGGAGACAAGAGAAGGCTCGGGGTAGCCTTATACAGGCACGGCCGGGAGGTGCCATAGGCGGGGTGCACGACCACAGCCCGTGGCGTTGCCAGAGGCCAAAAGGGCGTTCTGGTGCATGCCTGGGGTGCTCGTGGTCGTGGTTCAGGCCGAGAGGAGAGGAGAGAGGGAGCACGGCGAGCTCCAGGAGGGCCCCGATCTCTTGCGCCCACTGGCCGAGCTGTGCGGCGTCGGGCGAGCTCAGCAGGGTGAGAATGAGAGAGGGGAAGGAGGAAGCCGACTAGCTAGCGTGCCGTGGACGTCGAGGCGACCTCAGGAGACACGGACCCGGCACCCAAGGTCGTCGAGTGCCTCGGAATGGGCAAGCTATAGTGCGGGAGTGCACTGTAGCATGCTCCAGAGCACGTCCATGGCATGCCATGGCATTTTAATAGTGCCATGGGCATGTCTTATAGTGTATGGGGGTTTTGGGGAGGAGTAATCAAGGTAGCAGTGGCATTGGATGCCCTAGAGAGCCATTAGATGAGAGGGGAGGTGGAGACAGAGGTGAACAGTGGCTGTCCAGAGGGGGGAAATGGGGTTTTACCCCATCAATCATGGAGATTTGGAAGAGGGGGAGCTACTGGATGTTTCTGGTGATCAGGTTCAGCTGTGGTAAAAACTTGGGCTCCTTGAGATTAGTGGAAGAGGTCAAAATGATGATTTTGAAAAAATGGCAGAAGGTGTTTGTTGTTGGTTTGGGCGAGAAAATTAATTCCACTTGCCATGAGAATTAACAAGATGGAATGTCACTTAGAAATAGTGTGTTCTACCAAATTTAAGCTCCTTTGGGCAAAGTTGACATTGCAACTTTTGTAAACCCTAGAAATCAACAGAAATGGGTTTTCCAAGATCTAGTCATGCAAAACCATTCTCCTTAATGCACAACTTGGTGTAGTGTCATCATTTAGGGACTTGAACATGTCCAGAAAAATTCAGATCAAAAGGATACACTTGGCAATGTAGAGTTGTTCAAATTTGGTTCTGGACAGGAAGGGTTTTGGGGCACTTTGATCAATATAGCATTTTCTCCGACTTGTGCCATTTGGTCTAGATGAATGATTAGACCATTTGAGCATGTTCACAAGGTTTGAGAACATTTGGACATGTTTGGCAATGTAAAGTTGCTCAAACTTCAAAATGGACAGAAATGGTTTTGAGGAGATTTCATGGGGTTATACTATTCTCCATGACATGATACTTGTCAAGATCATCAAACATGTCATATGTGACATGCTAGAATTTTCTTGGAATTTTTGGAGAATATTCCCTTTGTAAATATTTCAAAAGTTTGAAATATCCAGAAAGGGTTTTTGAGGTATTTAACCAATATTTTGAACATTTCCATGTGTTGAAACTCTTATATATGGACAATACATGTCCACTGAGTTTCCCTAGGTTTTACCAAATATTTTTAAAGCATAAAAGTAATTTTAACCTATTAAAGACCATTTCTGGCCTAAAAAAAGCCTTTAAATAAAATAGGTAAATAACTTCTAAAATTATATTTTTGTGGTTTCTGGGTATCCTATATCTAATAGGAGTCGAATATATTTTTGGAAAGATTTTTACTGTCCTTAGTTAAGTACTTGCAGTGCAAACCTCAATTCAGGGGGTTTTGCAAAACTAATTTTAAAAAATACTACTTGGCCAAATTATTTTTGTAAGAAATTATTTTTATGTCCTATACACATGGCGTGATCATTGGTTCAAGAGTTTGGAGCAAGGAGATGAAGTATAGGAGTTGGAGGATTTATTTGATTTTTAGAGCACTTGCAAATAGCAGACAAAAACCAATCAAGGCAAGGTCCAAAACACTCAAAACTTTTTGTCAAACCACATTTTATCATGATTGTTAGCTTAAGTGTGGTGGCATGAAAATCAGGGTGTGACATACCTAACCCCCTTACAAGAATCTCGTCCCCGAGATTCCCAAACTAGGCGCGGAAAGGGATACAGAAACTTGGATCTGGGGTAGTCTTCAAGTACTCATGTTGCTTCTGCTTCCGTGTAGTGCTCCATTGAGGTTGAAGTACTTGATGGTGTGGCTTAGTGTATGACGCTCCTCTTGATCCAAGTTGCTAATGGGTAACTTGCGGTAGGTTAGATTTGGCTAGGGGTCGATGGCTCGGTGGTTAATGCCCTCGTAGAGATCAGGCAAGTTAGGAAGTTGGAAACACTTCCGGGGTTGTGATGCATGGAAAGCATTGTGCACGTCAGGTAACTCAGGTGGCAACTCCAGCTGGTAACTGTCTTCTCTTCGTCTCGTAGTGATCTTAGAGGGGGTTGTTAAATCTTGGAGTGATATCGAAGGGGGCCGATGAATCTTGGTGTGGGTATCCTTGTCATGGAAATGCTTGGTTCCTTAGAGAGGAGTGGCTTGCAGATACACATGATCTTTGACGCGGAAGTATACTTCTTGAAGATGGTGGTTGGTGTAGTTCTTCCTCCTAGACATGATGATCTTTAGATGTTCCTTGACCAGCTCAACGATTCTTCTTCCGTCTTCGGGTAGATTAAGTATGTCATCAAAGAAATATGACAACTAACTTGTCCAAGCACTCCATGAAGTCTATGGGGTACGTAAAGTGGGTTGAGGCATTGGTGATGGTCACGGTTGAGCACTGGCCAAGGTCTTATCGATCTAGAGCCAAAGCCCAAGGTCAGGATCCGACCATGTTGTGGCTTGGTAGGGCGTAAGGGTTTCAAGGATTCTAGTGTGCGAGTGAATGTTTATCATCCCATCTTTGAGCACAGTTTCTGAGATGCCAATTGTGCTATCTCGTCCTTTAAACAAATCACATCATATCACTGATAGTATCATTTCATATAGGTCAACTCCAATCATCACTCATGTGATTCATATCCTCATGACTCTCGAGAGGAGGTCTAACAAAATCATATATGTCTACAATCCCCAAACCCATATGTATGTCTACCCCTAAAAATCCATGGGTAGAACATATAAGCTGCTAAGCTTGAACATGACAATCCAAGTGCTCAACCTATTCTTCCAAGGTCTAAGATAAAGCACCTCTATCCTAAGGAAACACGTCGTAAGCCACTCCAAGATCTTGTTTCATTCCTATGAATCAACTCCAGCAGCCCATTAACTTCCATCAATCACTACACAATCCATTAATTCTACAAATCCAAAATTTATGGTGTTCCACATGATCTTCTAAAGTCCTTATAATCCCAAATACTTGAAAAGGCTATCTCTACTATAGTCAGCCCACCAATTTCCATTATCATGGTCAAGTAACCTCCAAGGTCAAGTTTATATCAACTCCGACAATTAATCCAATCTCCTAGTTTATTGTCCACCGAGAAACATGGTATCACGATCAAGATTATCGATCTAATTCCAATTTACTCCGAACCATGTAGACTTACTCAGCATCTATACTCAACTAGGATCACCTATTTAAATCCAAATCTTGTGTCCAACGAGAATTTCCACACTTTCCCCCAAGTCATTATCTTAATATCAACTATCTCCTATCAATATCCCCTGGCTAAGTCAAATCCTTATACTTCTAAGAATTTCAGCTTGCGATCATAATTATCCTATTAAATCCAATTTACTCAGGGGTAATGAAATCTATGCTACTCTATAATCATGATCCCACCAAGTTCATCTACCAACATGAAAGCCTTATAATCCTCCGAAGAGTCTAAAATAATTCCTCAAGGTCACTGATATAAACTCATCAAGTCATTTGTCCTCTGTTCCTATATCCTCAAATTGGTCTTCCCTATGTCATCGTCAGTTTTGGTGCTATCTTAGGATGATAATGTGCTCGTTCACTATGTCCACTAGTTCCATAATGGACCCAGTGATAAGCAAGGTTACGGAGGCTTAATAGGTTCTCTTGCAATTCTGTGGGTTAAGCACATGGTTAAGGATTCGAGCAGGGGTATCTTATGAAGTCTTGAATGGTCTAGGAATGGGTCTCTAATCTTGAGGGGCAACCATAACTCTAAGGGGCTGCACTTGGTCGACGAGGTTGTAGCAAAAGTCTTCAGTGCTGGTTGGTTGCCAAAGTAGAATCCTTGGTGTATCTTGTCTTTCCAGCCTTCAGTTGAGGAGAGAGATGAGAGGGAGAGGTGGGCCAAACTAAAGAAACAGGGTAAGGAAGGTGATATAGTCATGTACTTGTTGCCTAGGGCAAAAGTGTGACCTATATCAAAACACAAACAAACAAAAACAAGCAACACACAATCAAGGTTCTATTCGAACCATCATATAGACTCGACTACGCATAGGGGTTACACGACTCATCCTACCCTAGGGGTTCTCGGACTCAGTAGTCGTGCCTTGTGCCTCGTGCAGTCTCCTGAGTTTTCCTCAGGTGTTGCTACATCTCTTGTTTGATGAAACGATCTGGGTTGAGCCTGAAGAATCTTCGACAACTTCTCGCCTGATGAGGTGATGGTGTGATGGTGGCTCCTCGTGGCTGTCTTTGACTTGGTCTTCTCTTGTCTTCTTAATCATGATGATCGCTTTTGCTTTCTAAGGCGTCGATGGTACCAGGTTTGTAATCCTTTATGCAAGGACATTAACAAGGCATAGTAGAGGTCCAACATGTCGGTTACGTTGATGACAACATCGACACCAAGAGCGGGGGATGAAGAGAACCATTTTCCTGCTCACTATAGTGAGGCAGACCAAATGGCGAGGTTCTCATCCACCAGTGGTTGCCGTTACAACAATGGTTAGGACATGGTTGCACTATTAGCAATGTATATCGTGATCTTGCATATCTTACACCCTGATCGTCATAGGACAAGGTTGCATCATCCTGGGGAAAATTCAAAGGTATGTCCATCCTCTGGGTCTTCATGTCCTCATTCACCGAAGATGTATCTACTGTTGGTATCGTCTTGTTGTGGTGTCACCAATCTTGTGTTCAGAAGATGTGGGTGGATGTCTAACAAGGCATCCTCCTTCTAGACTATCCACAAGGACTTCAAGGAATCCGGTGGTCAGGGGCATAAGGGTTCTAGCGACCAAAAGTTTTGAAGGGGAAAGAGATCCATAAGGAAAGTTTACCATAGTTTTCGAAAAACTAAGAAGGGAAGAGAAGTATAGATAGTTTTGAAAACTAGTAATAGTTTTGGAAATAGTTTTACCCTAACTAACGACCATGCTAACTAAGGCTTCCAACAGTCAGGATGGCTCTGATACCAGCTCTGTGGGGACCCCGACTCATAAGTAGAGATCACTGAATGCACGTGTAAAGTGATCCCAGAGATCAATGCTCACTGAACAACAGAAGCTGAATAACAAGAGTCTTACATCCATACATACCATTTTACACAAGTAGGACCATTATGGTCAAGTCTTGAGTGTATCATCGCAGCGGAAATCTTCAATAACAACTTGGACCCATGCCATCTGCCTTAACCCTACATGCATTCTCACTGGGAAGCGTCCTAGCTCACATGTTCGTCACCAAGGTACTCTTCATTATATCATGTTCTTTCATGCCTCGCTAATAAAATAACCAGTGGCAAGCCAATGAGTACTTTGAATATACTCGCAAGGAACCCATGTTTTGGTTCAAGATACAACAATGCATGATATAGGTAAATTTTTGCAGAAAGCTAGTTTTGAGTGCAATGACATGTTCAACAACTTGTAAGACATGTATCAGGAGAATTCAAGTAACCATGAGGACAGGTTACAGATATCAACATAAATAGAGTGGGCATCAACCTAACTCAATCATGTCAAGTCCTTGACTTGACCCAAGTAGATCTTCCAACTTATCCAAACACACACTGGTTTGTAAACATGTGGACATAGCCCAAGAGCGGTTACCAAACTGTCCTTGACCGTGGACACGGCTATTTGAATAGATTTACACTCTGCAGAGGTTGCACACATTACCCACAAGATCCGGGGAACTTCCGTGTCATCCACGACCCGCGATACCTCAATCTCCCGGGCTAAGCACCTAATCACTACCTTTCCCTAGATGACACTAACAAGGAGTCCACTCGTTGTTCCGTATCCTCATGATGTACATCATACAAGACTCACTCAAGATCGTAACATCCGAGAGGGGACGCAACGGTGTATCTTGTGCCCTATAAAAACAGTCATGGATGCCCTACCTGGCACGACCCCGTCCCGAGAGAAACCTCAAACTCTCCCCTGTCACTAGTAATGCGGGCCCCAAGCTAGCATCAGCCTAGGTAATCGATAATGCCCTTTCCCATACAAGGGTAGAGTGGTTGCGCATGTAAGGTTGGAATAACGGTCGCAACTTAAACCAATCAGTTTTGAAAATAACACACACTTGCCTCGGTACACCACTTCGCCATCAAGTGGCTACCCAACTCATCATCTCCCGCGGGCATAAGTGGCACCCGATGGGGTTTTCGAAAAGTCTTTTGAAAATACTTTGTCTCCATCACCGTGCATATTCCCATCCCTTTTTGCGTAGAACTACTTTAGCATCCTATCTACCCCCACCGGCATAACCCTCGTAAGAAGGTAGGGTCATTCACAATGCAAGTATCAATGAGAAAGTACGGTGGCAAACCATCAAAGTGGTTACCACCTCATCATGATTCCGTTGCAAAAACAATATGGTGTTATATGACATGCATAAAAAGGGTTTCATAGACATGGTCAAAGGGATGCTTGCCTGTTTTAACAAAGTCTTCGAGATTTTAAAATATCTCTGGTCCAACTCCGAGCATTTCGTCTACTTCGTCAACTATCGTCGAAACCAACCATAATAAGCAACACGACCAGGCAAAAATAAAAGTTCTCTAAAAAAAGGTGAGTTGGACTTTTCTATGATGCGTCTGGTCATATGAGGAATGACCAAGGTGATTTCATTGGAAGTGTATCAATGGATATTTCTAATCATTTCGATATGATGGAACAAGGGATTTAATAGATCTGCAAGTTGTCTACAGAATGCCTTTTTATAAAAATGAGTACAATTACCCATTAAATCAGGCAAGATTTTAGAAACATTTAGAAATTGGTTTCACTGTATTTGGAGTTGAAATGAATATAATATGGATTTTTGAAGTGGACTTATGTGGATAAATGACCTTTTTTAAGTGTCCAGTGAAAACCAAGAACAACAAAAATGTCCACTGTGGCCCATTAATTAGGACTTGATTTATGGAGTCAGTAGAAATTTGATTCATCAAATTTGGACACTATTTGAATTCTCTAGAGAGTTTTGAAGCTATCTGGAAAGAAAAAGGAAAGGAAAAAGAGCTTTACCCTTATCCAGCGCACTGGGTGTAGTTTAGCAGTGGGCCGGCCTAGTGGCTCAGCCGCGCGGGTGAGGAGGGGTGATGTCGGAGGCGCATTTCTCCCGGTCAGTCTCCACTTAAACGGCGGGCCCCAGCCGCTGGGTCGCTGACGTGCGGGGCCCATCGCTCAGGTCATCGCCTACCTCCCGCTCGAACAGAGCAGAGGCAGGGGAGGGGAGGCCGAGTGGGCACCGGCGTTCTCCCGGGCAGCACGGGCCACCTCCGGTGGCGCCCGACACACCGGCGAACTCAGCGCGACAAGGCGCACCTGTCCATGTGTTGCACGCACGCGCCGATGCTCGGAGTTGAGCAGGGCTTTGGGTCCAGCGGATGGCGGCGGCGGGCTTCATGGTGGCGCCCGCTTTGGGTGCGGAGGAGGGGTCCTAGGGTGTTGGGGAGGTTCGTGGAGGCTTGGGGGTGCCACCGACCGGTTCAGAGGAGGAAGGGAGGCCGGGGCGGCTCGAGCGGGGGTCCGAGGTAGCAATGGCGACAGAGGAGGAGGGAGAAGGCACGGGAGGAGGAGTGGGTTGGTCCGGGGGTGCACTAGAGGGAGAGAGAGCAGTTGGAGACAAGAGAAGGCTCGGGGGTGGCCTTATACGGGCTCGACCGGGAGGTGCTGTAGGCGGGGCGCACGGCCACGGCCCGTGGCGTTGCCAGAGGCCAAAAGGGCGTTCTGGTGCGTGTCTGGGGTGCTCGTGGTCATGGTCCAGGCCGAGAGGAGAGGAGAGAGGGAGCAGGGCGAGCTCTAGGAGGGCCCCGAGCTCGTGCGCCTACTGGCCGAGCTGGGCGGCATCGGCCGTGCTCAGCAGGGTGAGAAGGAGAGAGGGGAAGGAGGGGCCTACTAGCTAGCATGCCGTGGACATCGAGGCGACCTCGGGAGACATGGACCCGACGCCCAAGGTCGTCGAGTGCCTCGGAATGGGCAAGCTACAGTGCGGGAGTGCACTATAGCGTGCTCCAGAGCGCGTCCATGGCATGCCATGGTATTTTAATAGTGCCATGGGCATGTCTTATAGTGTCTGGGGGTTTGGGGGAAGAGTAAACAAGGTAGGAGTTGCATTGGATGCCCTAGAGAGCCAGTAGATGAGAGGGGAGGTGGAGAGAGAGGTGAACAATGGTTGTCCAGAGGGGGAAAATGGGGTTTTACCAAAATCAATCATGGAGCTTTTTAAGAGGGGGAGCTACTGGAGGTTTCTGATGATCAGGTTCAGCTGTGGTAAAAACTTGGGCTCATGGAGATTAGTGGAAGAGGTCATAATGATGATTTTGGAAAAATAGCAGAAGGTGTTTGTTGTTGGTTTGGGCAAGAAAATTAATTCCACTTGCCATGAGAATTAATAGGATGGAATGGCACTTAGAAATAGTGTGTTCTACCAAATTTAAGCTCATTTAGGCAAAGTTGACAGTGCAACTTTTGTAAACCCTAGAAGTCAACAGAAATGGGTTTTCCAAGATCTAGTCATGCAAAACCATTCTCCTTGTTGCACCACTTGGTGTACTGTCATCATTTGGGGATTTGAACATGTCCACGAAAATTCAGATCAAAAGGACAGACTTGGCAATGTAGAGTTGTTCAAATTTGGTTCTGGACACGAAGGGTTTTGGGGCACTTTGATCAATATAACATTTTCTCCGACATGTGCCATTTGGTCTAGATTAATAATTAGACCATTTGAGCATGTTCACAAGGTTTGAGAACATTTGGACATGTTTGGCAATGTAAAGTTGCTCAAACTTCAAAATGGATAGAAATGGTTTTGAGGGGATTTCATGGGGTTATACTATTCTCCATGATATGATACTTGTCAAGATCATCAAACATGTCATATGTGACATGCTAGAATTTTCTTGGAATTTTTGGAGAATATTTCCTTTGTAAATATTTCAAAAGCTTGAAATATCTAGAAAGGGTTTTTGAGGGATTTAACCAATATTTTGAACATGACCATGTGTTGAAACTCTTATATATGGACAATATATGTCCACTGAGTTTCCCTAGGTTTTCCCAAATATTTTTAAAGCATAAAAATAGGTAAATAACTTCTAAAATTATATTTTTGTGGTTTCTGGGTATCCTATATCTAATAGGAGTCAAATATTGTCACACCCTGCATTTTGTAACACTTCATTTGCATTAATAAAGCATGATAATTTGGGCCAACAAAAACTTTTGCATTGTTTGGCTTTTATTTGGAGTTGGTTTTCTCTCAGTGATTCTTTTTTAAGTGCTCTTTTAAGTCAACACAACTCCACCTTATATACTTCATCTCCTTGCCCCAAACTTCTGCCCAATGATCATGCCATGTGTATAGAGCAATATAGTATTTTCTTACAAAAATAATTTGGCCAAATAGTATTTTCAAAAATTAGTTTTCCAAAAACCCCTAAATTGAGGTTTGCACTGCAATTACTTGATTTAGGGTATGAAAAATATTTCAACAAGTATATTTGGGACCTATTAGATATAGGACTCCCATAAACCACAAAAAATATAATTTTAAAAGCTATTTTCCTATTTTATTTAAAAGCCTTTTCTTAAGGACAGAAATGGTCTTTAATAGAGAAAAAATATTTTTTGTTTTAACAATATTTGACAAAAATCAGGGAAACTTAGTGGACATATATTTTCCATATATAAGAGTTTCAACATATGTTCATGTTCAAAATATTGGACAAAACCTTCCAAAACCATTTCTGCCCATTTCAAGGATTTGAAATATTTCTACAGGAAATATTTTCACAAAAATCCAAGAAAAATCCTGCAAGTCACAAATGCATAGTGTGATCACCTTGCAAAGCCTCAAGTCAATTAAAGTCATTTTGGTTCACCAAAATGACCCAAAACCCTCTCTGACCAGAATCATATTTGATCAACTTTGTACTACCAACTTTCTCTCCTTGACCCCAACTTTGGTGAGCATGTTCACATGACCAAATGAGGCCACTACAGCAAGTGGTGCATCAATGAGAAGTGATTTGCTCAACTAGATCTACACAAGTCTATTTCTGCTCCTTTCTAGGGTTTACAAAAGTTGCATTGGCAACTTTTGCCCAAATAAGCTCCAAATTGGTGGAGGCCCTAATTATATATTGTCATTTCACCATGTGGAGTCTCATGGCAACTGGAAATCATTTGCTTGCCAAAACCTTTATCAAACACCTTCTCCCACTTTTCAAAAATCACCATTTTGACCACTAAAACTATTCTCCTTGATCTCAACTTTTTACCACAGCTCCTCCTAGACCCTTTTCACCTCCAGTAACAAAGGCAAGTCCACGGCTCAATTATTGGAAGGGTAAAACCCCACTTTCTCTCTCTGGACAGCCCATTTCTCCCTCTTCCTCACCTCTCTCCTCACCTCAGCGGCCATCCAGAGCATCCAATGCCTCCCCCCTACTTCTTTACTCCACCCTTGAGCTACTGGACACGGTTGGCCGCGCCCACAAGGCATAGTAAATGCCATGCCGGCCATTTGGGCACTCTCGAGCGTGCTACAGCGCGCTCCCGTACTATAGCCGCCCTCTTCCCCCCGCGCGCCTGTCGATGCGCCTCGGGATCTGCAACACGCTATGCGGTCGGCCCCCTCCTCTCTCCTCATCCCCGCGCCTCCGCGCTAGCTAACAGAGGCCGCCCGAGCGCGCCAATGGCGTAGCTCACATGCACACGCCTTTGACCTCTCCCCACTCCCTCTCTCTATCTCTCCCGACATAGTCGACGTCCAGGAACACCCCAGACACCACGCCCTCTTCTCCCGAGGCCCGTAGCGACGAGCACGAGCCCGCCGGCGCACGAGTCCTCGGTGGACCGCCGTTCACCTATTTGAGGGCCTCCCCGAGCCCTACTCTCCTCACCACTCGCTCTCTCACTCCCCTAAATCACCCCCTACACCACTCACCCCTCTCCAGACAAGCCCGAGCTCGAGATCGAGCTCCAGCTCCACCGCCTCGGGTCGCCGTCGATATCTGGGTACAGGCCCTCTCCGCCGCTCCTCTTCCTCGATCTGGAACCGCCGCGGCTCACTGACCAATCCCCCTCTTTTCCCCGCCTCTTTTGCAGCCGGAAACGGCCGGAGCCACCACCGCCCGAAGCTCCTCCGCCGTGCCTCCTCGTTGCCGGTGAACCAGGCAACTCCGGTGACGTCCACCACCTCCACCCGAACGGCAACACGATGTTGAGTCCGTCCCTGCCCTTGTCCAAGCTCGCCGTGCCCCGCATCATCGCCGGTGAGCTCGCCGCCCTCTCTGACCCAGGGTTGACGACGACGGCCGTGGGGCCCGTCCGTCAGCCTCACATCCTGACGCCTGGGCCCCGCCCGTCAGGTTTGAACCTGGCGCGCGCGCGTGCACCAGTGCGCTGGGCCGCCTCTCTGGCTGGGCCTACTGCCCTGCGGCTGTTCTGGCCCAGCAGGCACAAGGCCCTTTTTCTTTTCTTTTTCTGTCACTTTTCCAAATATTCCACAGGATAAAATATATGTCCAAACAAATTAATTCCAATTCCTAAATTCCTAAAATATTGCAACCTATTTAATGGTGCAACTTTCATTCAAATCCAACAACCTTTTCTTCACTGTAAATATTTAAATGTGATTTTAAGCATTTAAATATACCTTTGTAAATCCATTTCTCCTATTCTGCTACTCCAAATCCAAAACTAGGAATTTCCCCCTTCTTAGTTTTCACCCTTGTATTTAACAAAAATGAGTTGACATTTTTCTGAGCACTTTGGTTTTTCTGTTTTATTATTGCCTTATTTTTCTCGTTATTATTTTGCGACGATAGATTGCGTTGCTGACGAAGGAGTTGGACCAGAAGACTTTGAAGACCCAGAAGACTTTGTTGAGCCAGGCAAGCAGCCCTTTGACCATGTCTATGAAACCCTTTTTATGCATGTCATATAGCACCATATTGTTGTTGCAACGGAATCATGATGAGGTGGTATCCACTTTGATGGTTTGCCACCGTACTTCCTCGTTGATACTTGCATTGTGCATAACCCTACCTTCTTATGAGGGTTATCACGGTGGGAGTAGATAGGATGCTAAAGTAGTGCTACGCAAAAAGGGACGGGAATATGCATGGTGATGGAGACAAAGTATTTTCAAAAGACTTTTTGAAAACCCCATCGGGTGCCACTTATGCCCAAGGGAGATGATGAGTTGGGTATCCACTTGATGACGAAGTGGTGTACCGAGGCAAGTGTGTGTTGTTTTCAAAACGGATTGGTTTAAGTTGTGACCGTTATTCCAACCGTACATGTGCAACCACTCTACCCTTATATGGGAAAGGGCATTATTGATTACCTAGACCGATACTAGCTTGGAGCCCGCATTACTAGTGACGGGAGAGTTGTTGGTGCGCTCTCTCGGGACGGGGTCGTGCCAGGTAAGGCGGCCATGACTGTTATCACAGGGCACCGGATACACCGTTGTGTCCCCTCTCGGATGTTACGATCTCGAGTGAGTCTCGTATGATGTACATCGTGAGGATACGGAGCAACAAGTGGACTCCATGTTAGTGTCGTCTAGGGAAAGGTAGTGATCGGGTGCTTACCCCGGGTACTTGAGGTATCGCGGGTCGTGGATGACACGGAAGTTCCCCGGATCTTGTGGGTAAAGTGTGCAACCTCTGCAGAGTGTAAAACTATTCGAATAGCCGTGTCCACGGTCAAGGACAGTTGGGTAACCGCTCTTGGGCTACGTCCACATGTTTACACACCAGTGTGTGTGTTTGGATAAGTGGGAAGGTCTACTTGGGTCAAGTCAAAGGACTTGACATGATTGAGTTGGGTTGGTGCCCACTCTATTTATGTTGATATCTGTAACCTGTCCTCATGGTTACTTAAATTCTCTTGATGCATGTCTTACAAGTTGATGAACATAGTCATTGCACTCAAAACTAGCTTTCTGCAAAATTTACCTATATCATGCATTGTTATATCTGGAATCAAAACATAGGTTGCTTGCGAGTACATTCAAAGTACTCATTGGCTTGCCACTGGTTATTTAATTGACCAGGCATGGAAGAACCGGAGTTCGAAGAAGAGTTATTTGGAGATGAACATGTGAACTAGGACGTTTCCCAGTCAGAATGCCTGTAGGGTTAAGGCAGATGGCGTGGGTTCTACTTATCGACGAAGATTTCCGCTGCTTGTGTTTCATTTGATGTTCAGCCCTTAAGGCTTTATCAATGTAAGACATGACCATAATGGTCATAATTTGTGTAATACGGTATGTATGGATGTAAGACTCTTGTTACTCAACTTCTGTGTGTTCAGTGAGCATTGATCTCTGGGATCACTATACACGTGCATTCGGTGATCTCGACTTATGAGTCGGGGTCCCCACAGTGCTGGCATCAGAGCCATCCTAACTGTAGGAAGCCTTAGTTAGCATGGACATTAGTTAGCTTGAGACCATCTAAACTTCTCTTCTTTTCTAAAGCTTACCCAACCCAAGATATATTTCCCTTATTGACCTCTCCCATTAAACCTCTGTAGATGGCTGCCATACTCGAAGACTTCTTGACCACCGGATTTCCTGTGCTTCTCGAGGATAGCCTCGAGAAGTGCCAGTTTCACCAAGCCCCCATTTTCGCCTACCATGAGCATTGGATCAATGACACCGAGATGGAGTATCATGTGGAAGTGATCGTGAAGGCTAATGACTCTCCAACAAGCTGGTTTTTCGAGGGACCCCAGATGGCAACTCTGGTTCTTGCCGTCGAGACGGCAACCCTCAAGGCACTCACCCGCCTCCGAGACCTTCTTCCAGAGATGGCAGACGAGTTGGCAACCCGCTTCTTGCCTTATCGGAAGGAGGGTGAGGATGAGAGCAGTGCACCAGCTCCACCATTAGAAGAAGGGCTTCCACTCTGATTCCAGACCTACTTCAGCCTTTGTGCCGATAGTTTGGCACAACACTTGGCCTCGGAATCAATGGAGCTCCGAAAGGAACTTCATGAGACCAAGGCACTCCTTCTCCAAGCTCAAGTGAAGACAGATAGGATCAAGAAAGAAGGTGCTCCCCCTGGACAGCCCGCAATCGCATATAGAGGCGGAAGACCCCCAAAGGATGGAGAACCACCACAGCAACACCGCATGAGCGCAAGGGATTACCGCAAGCTCTTCACCCCACCAGCAAAGCAACGCCGTGTTGAGCTCCTCCACTCCCCCACTCCTTCAAGAAATGAAGGATGCCACGCTACTGATGATGAGGAGGAAGACCCAGAAGAGCCAGACTACACGACCGAGCATTCCACCACTTAGGCATCATTCGCAACTTGGATATGCCTGTTAGTAACCCCTACGGTAGGATAGGCCGTGTACCCCCTATGCGAAGTCGAGTCCTTGTAATGGTTCATATGAAACCATGTAGTGTTGTGTTTGCTTTTGATGTGTTTGATGGACGTCGTGTTTTCCTTCGGGAACTTGTAAGCGACTACATCACCCATTTGGACTTTAATGAATGTGTTTGGCCCTTTTTGGCCCTTGCATGAAACAATTAGTGTCATACCAACCCCCTTACTAGGCGTACCATCTATATTGCCTTCCCCATCTTTCCCCAATCATGAGACCTTGACCACTCCAACAGGATGCCTGTTGTAACACGTACTGGTACCTCTACCCAGCAGCAAGAAGCCGGAGGTTCTGTTGAAGCAGGAGTCAGCCAGGACCAAGCCCGAGGACAGACTCCACCCCCACCACCTCCTCCAAGCATGGACATGGCTCAGCTTCTCCAAGCCTTCCGAGAGGAACGCCAAGCCAACACTGCAGCCCTCCAGGTGATTGCTCAAGCTGTCAATCGCCAGCCGGCGGGACACGGCAATGGACGTTCCACGTTGGTGGAGTTCAAGAAGCATGCACCACCCACCTTCATCGAGACTGCTGAACCCCTGGATGCAGACGACTGGGTCCGCACCATTGAGGACCTGTTGGAACTAGTCGGCTGCACTGAAGACCGTGAGAGGGTGGCTTATGCTGCCCACTGTCTCGGGGGAACTGCCAGAGCTTGGTGGGATGGATTCAAGGCCATGCATGCTGAGCAAAACATCACTTGGAATGACTTCAAGGCAGAATTCCGCAAGGCCCACATTCCTTCCGGAATCATGGCCATCAAGAAGCGTGAGTTCCGAGCCCTGAAGCAAGGAAGTAGCACTGTCAAGGAGTACATGCAGAAGTTCAGTGTTCTCTCAAGGTATGCTCCTGAGGATGTCAGCACTGATGCTGCCAAAAAGGAGCACTTCCTAGAAGGCCTTAACCAGACTCTGCAGTACTCGCTTGTTGTGTGTGACTGCCCGACCTTTCCTGATCTGGTGAACAAGGCACTCATGCTTGAGGACAAGCGACGTGCTTTGTATGATACCCGTAAGCGCAAGATGATCAACAAGGGTAGCTCCAGCAACCAGAAGCCTCGCCCGTGGCAGCCAGCCCCGGTCAAGCCAGCCTATCAGCAGCCAAGAGCTCCTGCACCCCGCACCAACTATCCACCTCAGCAGTTCGCCAACCTTAGGCCATCTTACAACAACCCCAATAACAATGCCGGCAAGAGCAGCAACCCCAACCAAGTCACTTGCTTTGGATGTGGTCAACCAGGACACTACTCCAAGTATTGCCCCAATAAGAAGCTCGACGCCCCGCGCCCCAATGCGCAGAACCCAGGACAAGGCCGTGGAATGCCACCAATGAACCAAGCTCCCCGCAACCTGCCCAACAACGGCAAGGGTCGTGTGAATCATGTCACTGCAGAAGAAGCCTAGGAAGACCCGGACGTCGTGCTGGGTACGTTCCTTGTCAATTCAGCACCTGCAACTGTCTTGTTTGATTCTGGAGCCACGCATTCATTTATCACCCAAAAGTTTGCATTAAAAAGTGGCATGACCCCTACACCCCTGAATAACCCTATGGTGGTACAAACCCCCGAAGCAGAGATGAGAGCCAAGATAGGATGTAAAGGAGTCGGGATTGTCATTAATGGGGTAGACTTCCTAGCAGACCTTATCATCTTAAGATCGCAAGGCTTGGATGTGATCTTAGGAATGGATTGGCTCATCAAGCACCAAGGCTTGTTAGATTGTGCCAACCGGACTGTCACTGTGACCAATGACCAAGGAGTCGAAGTTAAATTTGCCTCCAACCCCTCCTCTGCTCAAGCCAACCAAGTCAACTGTCTGACTGAAGTCGAATTGGAGCAAGTGCCGGTAGTATGCGAATACCCCGATGTCTTCCCTGATGAGCTACCGGGAATGCCTCCTGACCGAGACATTGAGTTCATCATCGAGCTCATGCCCGGAGCAGGACCCATCTATAAGAAGCCTTATAGAATGGGATCGGAAGAGTTAGCAGAATTGAAGAAACAACTGGAAGAGCAGTTGAGGAAGGGATTTATCCACCCTAGTGCCTCCCCTTGGGGATCACCTGTTCTGTTTGTGGCAAAGAAGGACGGTACCATCCGCTTGTGCATTGACTACCGCTCCCTCAATGAAGTTACAATCAAGAACAAGTATCCACTTCCCAAGATTGAAGATCTGTTTGATCAACTCAATGGGGCCAAGGTGTTCTCCAAGATCGACCTCAGATCTGGGTACTACCAGCTGAAAATCAGACCCCAAGATATTCCGAAGACGGCATTTGTAACCAGATATGGCCTGTATGAGTGCACGGTCATGTCCTTTGGATTGACCAATGCCCCAGCTTACTTCATGTATCTCATGAATAAGGTCTTCATGGAATATTTGGACAAGTTTGTCGTTGTCTTCATTGATGACATTCTTGTCTTCTCGAAGACGGAAGAAGAGCACGAGCAACACTTGAGGATGGTCCTAGACAAGCTTCGAGAGCACCAACTATACGCCAAGTTCAGCAAGTGCGAATTTTGGCTGCGTGAAGTTGGATTCTTGGGTCATGTTTTGACCGAAGAAGGATTGTCGGTCGATCCCGCTAAGATTGAAGCCGTGACTGAATGGCAATCCCCAAGCAATGTGAAGGAAGTCAGAAGCTTCCTCGGACTCGCAGGATATTACCGCAAGTTCGTTGAAGGATTCTCAAGCATTGCCCGACCCATGACTCAGCTCTTGAAGAAGGACAAGAAGTTTGAATGGACGCCGAAGTGCGAAGAGAGCTTCCAGGAGCTGAAGAAGAGACTGACCACCGCCCCAGTTCTGGCCACACCAGATATACACAAGGAGTTTGTGATATATTGTGATGCGTCAAGAACCGGACTGGGAGGTGTTCTGATGCAAGAAGGCAGAGTCGTAGCTTACCTTTCAAGGCAACTACGGCCTCATGAAGAGAACTATGCTACTCATGATCTTGAGTTAGCAGAAGTTGTTCATGCCCTGAAGACATGGCGACATTACCTCCTAGGGAAGCGGTGTGAGATATACACGGATCACAAAAGTCTGAAGTATATTTTCACTCAGAAGGAATTGAACATGAGGCAGAGAAGGTGGCTAGAGTTGATCAAGGATTATGACCTCAGTGTTCAATACCACCCTGGGAAGGCTAATGTGGTAGCAGATGCATTAAGCAGGAAGGCTTGTTCCTTGAATGCTATGCTTAAGGACAAGCTACCCGCCTTGTATGATGAACTTGAAAGCTTCGGGTTGGAACTGGTTGCATCAGGATTTTTGGCCAACCTCGAAGTTAGGCCTACCTTGATGGATGAGGTTAAGGAAGCTCAGAAGGGACACGAAAGTATTGAAGGCATCAAGAGGAAAATCAAGGCAGGCAAGGCCCCAGGATTCTCAGAGGATGAGAAAGGAATTGTGTGGTTTGGGAATCGCATTTGCGTGCCCAACAAGGTTGAGCTCAAGAATCTGATCTTGCAAGAAGCTCATGACACCCCGTATTCCATCCATCCTGGAGGAACCAAGATGTATCAAGACCTGAAGGAAAGATTTTGGTGGCACGGGATGAAAAGGGAGATTGCCACCTATGTTGCAAAGTGTGATGTTTGCCAAAGAGTCAAGGCTGAATATCAGCGACCTGCTGGATTGCTCCAACCACTCAAGGTTCCCGAGTGGAAATGGGATAAAGTCGGAATGGATTTCATCACTGGACTACCTAGGTCAAACAAGGGACATGACTCCATCTGGGTCATAGTCGACCATTTGACCAAAGTAGCCCATTTCATTCCTGTCAAAACGACTTACAAGGAAACCAGCTAGCCAGCCTCTACATCAACAGAATCGTAAGCCTTCATGGTGTTCCCAAGGAGATTGTGTCAGATCGAGGAACCCAGTTTACCTCAAGGTTCTGGAAGAAGTTCCAAGAAGCCATGGGGACCAAGTTGTCCTTCAGCACTGCTTTCCACCCACAGACCGGAGGTCAGACAGAACGAGTGAATCAGATACTCGAAGACATGCTCCGAGCCTGTGTCTTAGCATATGGAGCTAAGTGGGAAGATTGCCTCCCTTTTGCGAGTTCTCCTACAACAACAGTTATCAGTCAAGCCTTCAGATGGCACCATTTGAGGTGTTATACGGACGGAAGTGCCGCACACCCCTCAATTGGTCAGAGACCGGAGAAGGACTTGTCTTTGGGCCCGATATCCTCCGTGAAGCAGAATAGCAAGTCCAGCTTGTCAAAGAGCGTTTGAAGACTGCCAAGTCAAGGCAGAAGAGCTACGCTGACTCACGTCGTAGAGACGTAAACTTCCGAGTTGGAGACCATGTCTATCTCCGGGTCACACCTCTCAAGCGAACCCAGCGCTTCCATGTCAAAGGAAAGCTCGCCCCAAGATACATCGGCCCCTTCAAGATCACTGACCGACGAGGAGAAGTGGCTTACTAGTTGGAACTGCCACCTGAACTATCCGATGTGCACAACGTATTCCACGTGTCACAACTCCAGAAGTGCCTCGAAGTCCCAGACAAACCTGATCTTTACAAGGATGTCGATCACCAAGCCATTGACCTTCAGCCTGATTTGACCTACCGTGAGCGGCCAATCTGCATTTTGGATGAGGCTGAGCGACACACTCGAAGCCGCACCGTCAAGTACTTCAAGGTCCAGTGGAACAAACACACTGAAGCAAAAGCAACTTGGGAGCGTGAAGACTACCTTAGATCTGAGTTTCCGTATCTCTTTAAAGCCTAGTTTAGGAATCTCGGGGACGAGATTCTTGTAAGGGGGGTAGGTCTATCACACCCTGCATTTTGTAACACTTCATTTGCATTAATAAAGCATGATAATTTGTGCCAACAAAAACTTTTGCATTATTTGGGTTTTATTTGGAGTTGGTTTTCTATCAGTGATTCTTTTTTTAAGTGCTCTTTAAAGTCAACACAACTCCACCTTATATACTTCATATCCTTGCCCCAAACTTCTGCCCAATGATCATGCCATGTGTATAGACCAACATAGTATTTTCTTACAAAAATAATTTGGCAAATAGTATTTTCAAAAATTAGTTTTCCAAAAACCCCTAAATTGAGGTTTGCACTGAAGTACTTGATTTAGGGTATGAAAAATATTTCAAAAAGTATATTTGAGACCTATTAGATATAGGACTCCCATAAACCACAAAAATATAATTTTAAAAGCTATTTTCCTATTTTATTTAAAAGCCTTTTCTTAAGGACAGAAATGGTCTTTAATAGGGAAAAATTATTTTTTTGTTTTAACAATATTTGACAAAAATCAGGGAAACTCAGAGGACATATATTTTCCATATATAAGAGTTTCAACATATGGTCATGATCAAAATATTGGACAAAACCTTCCAAAACCATTTCTGCGCATTTCAAGGATTTGAAATATTTCTACAGGAAATATTTTCACAAAAATCCAAGAAAAATCCAGCAAGTCACAAATGCATAGTGGGATCACCTTGCAAAGACTCATGTCAATTAAAGTCCTTTTGGTTCACCAAAATGACCCAAAACCCTCTCTGACCAGAATCATATTTGATCAACTTTGTACTACCAACTTTCTCTCCTTGACCCCAACTTTGGTGAGCATGTTAACATGACCAAATGAGGCAAATACAGAAAGTGGTGCATCAAGGAGAAGTGATTTGCTCAACTAGATCTACACAAGTCTATTTCTGCTCCTTTCTAGGGTTTACAAAAGTTGCATTGGCAACTTTGCCCAAATAAGCTCCAAATTGGTGGAAGGCCCTAATTATATGTGCCATTTCACCCTGTGGAGCCTCATGGCAAATGGAAATCATTTGCTTGCCAAAACCTTTATCAAACACCTTCTGCCACATTTCAAAAATCACCATTTTAACCACTAAAACTATTCTCCTTGATCTCAACTTTTTACCACAGCTCCTCCTAGACCCCTGTCACCTCCAGTAACAAAGGCAAGTCCACAACTCAATTATTGGATGGGTAAAACCCCACTTTCTCTCTCTGGACAGCCCATTTCTCCCTCTTCCTCACCTCTCTCCTCACCCCAACGGCCATCCAGAGCATCCAATGCCTCCCCCTACTTCTTTACTCCACCCTTGAGCTATTGGACACGGTTGGCCGCGCCCACAAGGCATAGAAAATGCCATGCCGGCCATTTGGGCGCTCTGCAGCGCGCTACAGTGCACTCCCGTACTGTAGCCGCCCTCTGCCTGACGCCTCCGACCACCTCGGGCCTCCCCCGCGCGCCTGCCGATGTGCCTCGGCGTCTGCAACACGCTACGCGGTCGGCCCCCTCCTCTCTCCTCCTCCCCGCGCCTCCGTGCTAGCAAACAGAGGCCGCCCGAGCGCGCCAATGGCGCGGCTCACACGCACGCGCCTTTGACCTCTCCCCACTCCCTCTCTCTATCTCACCCGACGTAGTCGACGTCCAGGAACACCCCAGACACCACGCCCTCTTCTCCCGAGGCCCGTACCGACGAGCACGAGCCCGCCGGTGCACGAGTCCTCGGTGGACTGCCGTTCACCTATTTAAGGGCCTCCCAGAGCCCTAGTCTCCTCACCACTCGCTCTCTCACTCCCCTAAATCACCCCCTACACCACTCACCCCTCTCCAGACGAGCTCGAGCTCCAGATCGAGCTCGAGCTCCGCCGCCTCGGGTCGCCTTCGATCTCCGGGTACAGGCCCTCTCCACCGCTCCTCTTCCTCGATCTCCGGGTACAGGCCCTCAGGCCGCGGCTCACCGACTAATCCCCCTCTTTTCCCCGCCTATTTTGCAGCCGGAAATGGCCGGATCCACCACCGCCCAAAGCTCCTCCGTCGTGCCTCCTCGTCACCGGCGAACCAGGCAACTCCGGTGACGTCCACCACCTCCACCCGAACGGCGACACGACGCTGAGTCTGTCCCTGCCCTTGTCCAACCTCGTCGTGCCCCGCATCGTCACCGGTGAGCTCGCCGCCCTTCTGACCCAGGGTTGACGACGATGGCTGTGGGGCCCGTCCGTCAGCCCGACATCCTGACGCCTGGGTCCCGCCCTTCACGTTTGAACCTGGCGCGCGTGCGTGCACCAGTGCGCTGGGCCGCCTCTCTGGCTGGGCCTACTACCCTGCGGCTGTTCTGGCCCAGCAGGCACAAGGCCCTTTTTCTTTTCTTTTTCTGTCACTTTTCGAAATATTCCACACGATAAAATATATGTCCAACCAAATTAATTCCAATTCCTAAATTCCTAAAATATTGCAACCTATTTAATGGTGCAACTTTCATTCAAATCCAACAACCTTTTCTCCACTGTAAATATTTAAATGTGATTTTAAGCATTTAAATATACCTCTGTAAATCCATTTCTCCTATTCTACTACTCCAAATCCAAAACTAGGAATTTCCCCCTTCTTAGTTTTCACCCTTGTATTTAACAAAAATGAGTTGACATTTTCTGAGCACTTTGGTTTTTCTGTCTTATTATTGCCTTATTTTTGTTGTTATTATTTTGCGACGATATATTGCGTTGCTGACGAAGGAGTTGGACCAGAAGACTTTGAAGACCCAGAAGACTTTGTTGAGCCAGGCAAGCAGCCCTTTGACCATGTCTATGAAACCCTTATTATGCATGTCATATAGCACCATATTGTTGTTGCAACGGAATCATGATGAGGTGGTATCCACTTTGATGGTTTGCCAACATACTTCCTCGTTGATACTTGCATTGTGCATAACCCTACCTTCTTATGAGGGTTATCACGGTGGGATTAGATAGCATGCTAAAGTAGTGCTACGCAAAAAGGGATGGGAATATGCATGGTGATGGAGACAAAGTATTTTCAAAAGACTTTTCGAAAACCCCATCGGGTGCCACTTATGCCCGCGGGAGATGATGAGTTGGGTAGCCACTTGATGACGAAGTGGTGTACCGAGGCAAGTGTGTGTTGTTTTCAAAACGGATTGGTTTAAGTTGCGACCGTTATTCAAACCGTACATGCGCAACCACTCTACCCTTATATGGGAAAGGGCATTATTGATTACCTAGACTGATACTAGCTTGGAGCCCGCATTACTAGTGACGGGAGAGTTGTTGGTGCGCTCTCTCGGGACGGGGTCGTGCCAGGTAGGGCGGCCATGACTGTTTTCACAGGGCAACAGATACACCATTGTGTCCCCTCTCGGATGTTACGATCTCGAGTGAGTCTTGTATGATGTACATCGTGAGGATACGGAGCAACGAGTGGACTCCATGTTAGTGTCGTCTTGGGAAAGGTAGTGATCGGGTGCTTACCCCGGGTACTTGAGGTATCACGGGTCGTGGATGACACGGAAGTTCCCCGGATCTTGTGGGTAAAGTGTGCAACCTCTGCAGACTGTAAAACTATTCGAATAGCCGTGTCCACGGTCAAGGACAGTTGGGTAACCGCTCTTGGGCTATGTCCACATGTTTACAAACCAATGTGTGTGTTTGGATAAGTGGGAAGGTCTACTTGGGTCAAGTCAAAGGACTTGACATGATTGAGTTGGGTTGGTGCTCACTCTATTTATGTTGATATCTGTAACCTGTCCTCATGGTTACTTGAATTCTCCAGATGCATGTCTTACAAGTTGTTGAACATATTATTGCACTCAAAACTAGCTTTCTGCAAAAATTTACCTGTATCATGCATTGTTATATCTGGAACCAAAACATGGGTTGCTTCCGAGTACATTCAAAGTACTCATTGGCTTTCCACTGGTTATTTAATTGACCAGGCATGGAAGAACCGGAGTTCGAAGAAGAGTTCTTTGGAGACGAACATGCGAACTAGGACGTTTCCCAGTCAGAATGCCTATAGGGTTAAGGCAGATGGCGTGGGTTCTACTTATCAACGAAGATTTCCGCTGCTTGTGTTTCAGCCCTTAAGGTTTTATCGATGTAAGACTTGACCATAATGGTCATAATTTGTGTAAGATGGTATTATGGATGTAAGACTCTTGTTATTCAGCTTCTGTGTGTTTAGTGAGCATTGATCTCTGGGATCACTGTACACGTGCATTCGGTGATCTCGACTTATGAGTCGAGGTCCCCACAAATATATTTTTGGAAAGATTTTTACTGCCCTTAATTAAATACTTGCAGTGCAAACCTCAATTCAGGGGTTTTTGGAAAACTAATTTTTAAAAATACTATTTGGCCAAATTAGTTTTGTAAGAAATTATTTTTATGTCCTATACACATGGCATGATCATTGGTTCAAGAGTTTGGAGCAAGGAGATGAAGTATAGGAGCTGGAGGATTTATTTGATTTTTAGAGCACTTGCAAATAGTAGACAAAAACCAATCAAGGCAAGGTCCAAAACACTCAAAAGTTTTTGTCAAACCACATTTTATCATGATTGTTAGCTTAAGTGTAGTGCATGAAAATCAGGGTGTGACATTCTCCTCCGGCTGCCAGCCAGCCAGCCAGTCGGCAGCAATGGCTGCCATCTCCTTGTGGTCCATCGTCTGCCCGTCCCGGAGAGTGCTGGAGCGCGAGGAAGCCATGGTGGGAAGTAGTGGTGTGGACAGAAGAAAGGTAACGGATGCGGATGACTGCGGCTATGGCCGTCGTAGCAGTTTATATAGGAATGGTGGGCGGCGGAGGGACAGACCTGTGGCGCCGGAGTAGGCGCCTCGCCAACCACGTACCATTAATTTGGGCGGCAGATGGACGGATGAATGTCACTTGTGTCGTTTGAAGGCAGAGCAATCGCCTGCACCTGGAAGCGGGGCGGGTGGCACTGACTGTCTCAGGCGGAAAGCGCGCGCAGGCGAGGAGAAGTCTTTACTTGGAGAGGAATGGGGACCCACCAGGGCCATAGCCTCACATACGCAAGTGCCTCCTTATTATATAAAACTATATTTTTTTTGCTTCCTCCTGGTTTCCTGACATAACGGTCCCACACCATTGTCAACCTATGTAGTCAATAAACGAGAGAATTGCACAAGAAGCGGCCGACAGCTGGGACCAAGCAGCTCGAGCAGTATATGTGTTGTGGAGGTGTGAGCACTGTAGAGTTTTTCTTGAGCGATGTTTAGCCCAGATATTAATTTTTCTCCTCTAAACAACAACGAAAACATCGCTGCAGGTATTAACTGGGCGGGCTGTGGCCCGTCTAACCCAGGACAGATATCCAGCCCACATAATAATTTTTCAAGCTGAAAATGGCTAGCCCAGCTATACTTTTTTTTTTGGAATACCCAGGCAAGGTCAAGATGTTATTATCCGCCCCGCTGGGCTGCAAATCTTTCCTAGGAGGGATGCATGAGGCTTAACAAGAAAATGGGCTTTCAGAAATAATAAATGGGATTTAATTATAAAAACTGGGCAGTAACTATAAAAAATGCACCAAACACGTAATTACTTTATAAAATATTATTTTTGGATATTGAAAATTTTAATTTCATTAATTGTTGCGAGCACAATGTTTCGTTGGATTTTTACGTAATATAAATTTATATTGAGATTGTATTTAATCAGACTAGAAGTTTCGGGATAAAAATATTTCGGATGCCATGAAAATGTGGGAAATTTTATTGAATTCTATTTTTGAACGGTTGGTTGAAATGTGATGTACTTTTAACAACACTGTAAATGGGCTGTAGTAAATTCCATTAGAATTCAAAAATGGGATGCACATGCTTACAAATCTCAAATGGGCTATAAGTTCTCTGCCACACACTTGTGGCCTTACTAAGTTGATGCGTCCCTTCAAAAAAAGCGAGTTGACGGGTATGCAAGGCTTTGTAAACTTATAGTCAATACATGGTTTAGCAGCAGTGACCGTTGGATGTCCATCCAACGGATGTCGTGTTCTTCTTCAATCTCGGATATTCTAGCTTCACCCGCCCAAAAAATGATTCCTCCCCTGACATCTGGGGCGCACCGTTTCAGAGGCTGACTTGTGGGCCTACTAAGTTGATGCATACCAAGGGCTTTGTCAACTTAGTCAATATAAATGATTCTAGCCGAAGTGACCGTAGGATGTCCATCCAACGGCCGTCGTGCTTCTTCAACCTCTGGTCTTCTTGCTCCAGCCGCCAAAGCAGCGCCGGTCGTGCCGCCTGCTCCTGCCTCCTGTGGCCGGCTATGCCGCCGTGGAGGCCTCACCGCCCCCTACTACTCCCACAGTTGGCCAAGCTATCCCTCCACTCACCGACACCCGCTGTTATTCTACGACGACGGCAGCCTCACACCGCAGTGAAACCAGTGAACCCTCGTACTCCTCTCTGCGTGGGCATCCACTGCCGCGTCTTCCCCGGCTCCGCTTCCTCCCCTTCCTAGGCCTCGCCGTTGTCCACCGCCGTGGTGCTCTCGGCGTGGCGTGGTCAACATGATCAAGGAACAACTTCCATCAGACGTGGACTGTACATGGAGGGGCTGACAGCTGGGTCCATGGCCGCAACAAGGAAGTGCCTCCTTATTACGTGGAAAATAATGATTCCTCCATGTGATAGCAGGGACCCATCGGGCGGGCCACTGTATTTCGCGAAAAAAATGTTTCCCCCCTCACTGTTGGGACCGACCAGCTACATCTTCGCACGCAAGGAGGTGTGTCCGGGAAAAAAAGATTGATTCTCCCCCTGACTGCTGGGACCCACCAGCTACATCTTCGCACGCAAGGAAGTGCCTGACAGTCAGGACCCACCTGGTCAAAGCATACATAGTGTTGTCATTCTGGTCACGAACGTGTATGTACATACTGGTCGATGTAGAGGCGCGCATGTGTGTTGTAGTAGAGGCGCGCACGTAGCATGTATAGGTACATATAGCGGCCAGGGTGCAAGAAAGTAAATACAACCACATAAGTACATACGGGTGAGGTATCTAACGCCTACTCGCGCATACGTATTCCCAGGGCTTGTGTACATGGTTGGGTCGGAACGGAGAAACTGCATCGTCGTCGTGTTCATGGGGAGGCAACGGAATGCGTCGTGTTCATTGGGAGGCAATAGAATACGTCATGTTCATCGGGAGGCAACGAAACGCATGGGAGGCAACCGGCTTGGACGGAATATGCGATGGAAACGAGGCCTGGTGTAGCGCAAAACGAAGGAAACAGCCTTGTGTTCGACCGGCCTCGTTCGAAACTGGATCCTGTTCATCGGGAGGGGTCTGGCATACCACAAAACGGAGGAAACAGACTTGTGTCGGACCTCCTATGGTAGAAACGGGGTCCTGTTGATCGGGAGGGGTGTGGCATACCACAAAACGGAGGAAATGGACTTGTGTTGGAGCGCTACGGTCGAAACGGAGGTCCTGTTCATCGGGAGGGGTGTGGATTACTGCAAAACGGGACTCCACGGGATACTGTTCATCTCCACCGTCGACCTCCTCCAGCCTCCATGGGCTACTGTTCATCCACCATCGACCTCCTCCAGCCTCCACCTGCAACTTTTCATCCACGGGCTCCTGTTCATCCAGCCTCCACCGCGCGCTACTCCACCGGCTACTGTTCGACCACCCCTCTCCACGGGCTCCTGTTCAACCACCCCTCCACGGGCTATTGTTTGTCCACCCCTCCACAGTCTACTGTTCATCTAGCTCTCCACGGGGTCGTCCTATTCATCCAGCCCTCCACGAGGTCCTGTTCATCCAGCCCCAACCAGCTCGATCGATCGGGGTCCTGTTCTTCTAGAGGCAACACCATGGGGTCCTATTCATCCACCCCCACCGCTCACAATTCATCCCCCCCCCCCCCCCCCGCAACACTCACTGTTCATCCAGAGGCAGCATCGATCGGCTTCAGCTAGCAGCATTAGCGAAGGAATCCCTCGATCGGGTTCTATTGGGGATATAACTACTGAGTGTAAACCACCCAGGAGGGTCCAGTTTATGCTCATCCATATTGACGCCCATGAAGACAAGGAGTATGGCGCTCTACTGTTAAAGTTTAGAGGCCCATAGCCCAAAGGAGGATTAGGGCCCATAGTAGTAAACCGCCATAGATGTATAACTTATATTGTAAGTTCTGGAAAGGAAGAGACCGAGCCGGACACTTGTATGAGCCGGCCTCGGGATTCTGTAAACCCGCCGGGTGTCAACCTGTGTATATAAAGGGACAACATGGCGGTGGTTCAGGGATAAGAAACCACAGCTCGAGAGATAGGTAAAGCGGATTCGCTCCCTACTCATCAAGATCAATCAATCCGGCAACAACTGAATCATAGGCTTTTGCCTTCACCGCAAGGTGCCGAACCAGTATAAACTTCCCGTGCCCTTTGTTCCGGTTTAACCCCTTTAAGCTAATCTTGTTACGATGGCTCCACGACAAAGTCCGTCTGCTAGGACATCTGACGTGTTAATTCCACGACAGTTGGTGCCCACCGTGGGGCTATCACGCGATGGTTTTCAGTTCTTAAAGGTCAACTTTGAAGGACTCAAGGGATACGCGGTTGGCCGGATGACCAAGAGTCATCGCGGTAAGCTCTATATCAAGGAGGCAGGCTGGGGCCCCGAGGCCAGCTCAATTGAGTACGGGTACTGGGTCCCCTTTGGCGGAATTCACATTTTCATCGGCAAGATCGGTGAACCGGGACCTGAGCCGGACATCTCCACCGACCTCGTCGAGACGGCTCAGCATGCAAGTCCTGCCCAGGTTCAGCATACCATGAAGCGTGCGTTCATAGGATTCATCCATGGTGTAGAATCTGAACTGGTGTCTGATAGTCAGACGACCGTCTACTCAGATGGCGAATCATCCACTGGCGAAACCGAGTCATTGTACCAATTGCAAGATGGCCGGATTAGGGGCTATTCCGATGGTGATAGTATTCCGGACCCCTTTGGACCGCTGAACCGAGTTGCAATCTTCATGGCCGGTATGCAACCCACTGTGCAATCTTCCTCTACAGCAGCAATGATTTCCGGATCGGCAGCCGGGGCAGGAGGCCCAGCGCGTCGGTCGGCTCAAGTTCTTGCCGGTTTGCTAGACGCTTTGACGACACTGTTGACCACGGTAGTCACCCCGGAGACCCAAGATCAGCATAATGCGGAGGTTACAAAACAGAAGGATCAGATAACTCAAGCCAAGGTGGACTTGGCGGCTGAGGAGGCCAGGATGACTGAAGAGCAGGACGCTTTAGATGCCCAATCACAGTAGATACAGACGCAGAATTACCGGCTTATGTTGGATCGGAATGCGTCAAACAAAGTAATGAGGAGGAAGTACCGGTCTTGTCTGCTGCCGGATTACAAAGGAATGAATCTCTTCAATACGCCAGGAGCCGGGCCTAGTAATCCGGTAGTAGTAAACCAAACCGAGGCACCTGGGGCGGCGCCGGATCAGCCACGGGTGATAGACCTGCCTCGACAGACGGACTACCCGCCGCAATATGTACCAACACCGCTAGGCCATTTCTCTAGCCCTTTGGATAACATGATTGTTGCAATGTCGCGTTTGGCAGCTATTCTGATGGAGGGTGACTTACTAGTGGCGGTTGAGACACGACGGGCCGGGGATCTTCTTCAAATCGCCGTTGTGTAGCAGCAGGCTTATTCCTACAACCGAGACAGGATACATTCAACTCCCTGTCCGAGCAAGAGTTACAGCAGGCACATGGACGAACCGGCTGTGTCAAGCAGTGCGCACCGCCGTGATGCCCCTCGAGGGCCTAATACGGCGCATGCGGTATGAATGCTCAGGATGTGGTGAACAACGGTAGAGCATGACGCGAAGCAGAGTTAGCGGCGCAATTGGCAGTGCAGTACCAGAATCGTCAAACTGCTCCGGTTCAACCAGCGACATCAGTTTTGGTTTGGACTTTAGCTCTTGGGGAGTGCCGTGCCTCACCCCGGCTTTGCGTAATGTGCGGCTGCCCAAGGATTTCAAGGGTCCGCGTAAAGTGCCTAATTATACCGCCGATCAACCCCCCGAGGCGTGGGTTGAAAGTTATGAGATGGCAATGGAGATGCTGGATGTGGATGAAATGGCATGTGCAAAATACTTCACCATGATGTTGGACGGAACGGCTCGCACCTGGCTAAAGAGCCTGCCCGTTAATTCGATCAGTTCATGGGACGAGTTGAAGGCCCGGTTTATAGCGAACTTCAAGGATACGTGCAAACAACCCATGTCTATTATGGATCTGGATGCTTGTGTCCAAGGAGAGAATGAGTCAACAACTCATTAGGTGCGCCAGGTTTCAGAAATCCTGCATTTGTCGGGCCGCATCAATGCTAATACGGCAATCGTGACCTTGGAGGGTAATTGCCGGTTTAAGTCACTGAAAATGAAGTTGGGACGATTCAAATGCCACTGCAATGATATGGGAACACTCATGGCAGCTCTGGTAAGGTATGCTGATTTTGATAATATCAAGGACCCCAATTATGATGAAGAAAAGCCGGAGAAGGGAAAGAAGAATGGTGGTACAAAGCGACAGCATAACCAAGCGAGCCACGGGAGCAATGGTAAGCCTAAAGCGGACAATTCGGATTTTGTGGCTAACACCAATATGCAAGGCAATGTGCATTGCCATAAGGGTAAATCGCCCCCGCGCGGTGGCGGCATGAATCTGGAGCGCCTGTTAAACCAGCCCTGCCCAAAGCACAGAACGAAGGAGGTTCCAGCCACGCACCTCTGGAAGGATTATTTCATTATGAGGGAATTCAAAAACTCTGATCTCTTCCGGTATCATGAGGGTCCATCTGGCGGTTCAGGTCCAGGGTCTTACAGGCTGGGTTACGGTGGTCACGGTTCAAACACAGAATTTCAGAATAATCAGGGCGACCAGAACAACCAAGGTGGTCACAATCAGCAAAGTAATCAGGGGAATCAGCAGCAGTGGGGTTATCAGAGCAACCCGAAGTAGTTAAATGGTGGACAATATCATGTTTTTACCACTAGCTTGTGCAAGCGCGATCAAAAGCTCCATAAAAGGGCAGTAAATTCGGTTGAACCGGCAGTGCCACGTTATCTACGCTGGTCTGAATAGCCTATTTGTTTGCAGTCGTGAGGATCATCCGCCCCGGGTTGTTAATCCTGGCCATTTAGCTTTGGTGGTTGCACCACAGGTTGGAGGTTATAAGTTCACCAAAGTACTCATGGATGGAAGGAGCAGTATCAATATATTGTATTACGAAACCTTCCGGCGTATGGGGTTAACAGATAAGAATCTTAAACCATCGAACACCGTTTTTCACGGTGTGGTTCCTGGTAAATCGGCCTACCCGATCGGTAAGATAGCTCTAGAGGTGGTTTTTGGAGATGGTCATGATTCAAGATCCGAGACGGTGACCTTTGAAGTGGTTAAAATCAGAAGTCCATACCATGCCTTGTTTGGACGGCCGGTTTACACTAAATTCATGGCAAGGCTGTGTTATGTTTATCTGCAGCTCAAGATGCCAGGTCATAAGGGGACCATCACGGTTCACGGTAGCCGCAAGATTGCCCTGGAGTGCGAGGAAGGTGATGCGGCTTATGCTGAGTCGGTTCTTATGCTGAGTCGGTTTGTGCAACGGGTGAGTTGATGTTCTATAAGGACAATGTTGATCCGGCAGATATGACTTCTCTGAAGAAGCCCACTACAGAGCATGATCCGACTTTGATGTTCAAATCGGTTGATGAGACTAAATTGGCTGATTTTGTTCCTAGCGATTCATCCAAGCAGTTCAGCAACAGCGTCAACTTGGATCCGAAATAGGAAGCACGCTCATCGAGTTCATCCATGAGAACCGGGATATCTTTGCATGGAAACCATCTGACATGCCAGGTGTACCAAGGGAACTCGCTGAGCACACTCTTAATATTTATCTGAAATTCAAACCAGTCAAACATTTTCTTCGTTGTTTTAATGAAGAGAGGCGCAAGGCCATTGGTGAAGAGGTAGCTCGGCTGTTGGCAGCAGGGTTTATTGTGGAAGTGTTTCACCCCGAGTGGTTGGCTAATCCGGTGCTGGTACTTAAGAAAAAAGGCACTTGGCGTATGTGTGTGGATTACACAGATTTGAACAAAGCATGCCCAGCTGATCCCTTTGCCCTCCCTCGTATTGATCAAATCATTGATGCTACGGCTGGTTGTGAGCATTTGAGTTTCTTCGATGCTTATTCTGGTTATCATCGGATCAAGATGGCAGTTAAGGACCAGGAGAAGACAACTTTCATCACTTCCTTTGGAGCCTTCTATTATGTGTCTATGCCCTTTGGGCTCAAGAGTGCCCAGGCAACTTAATAGCGCTGTGTGCAGAATTGTCTTCATACTCAGATTGGGCGCAATGTTCATGCTTATGTGGATGATATTGTGGTAAAATCTTGGAAAAAAGAGATATTGATATATTACCTCAAGGAGACCTTTGACAATCTCTGGGTTTATAAGATGATGCTCAATCCGGACAAGTGCGTCTTCGGTGTTCAGGCGGGCAAGCTCTTAGGCTTTCTGGTATCTAACAGGGGTATTTAGGCTAATCCAGAAAAGATTAAAGCTATTACATCTCTCGCTAAACCGACGTGTATCAATGATGTGCAACATTTGGCGGGTCGTATTGCGGCTTTGAGCCGGTTTATCAGCAGGTTGGGAGAGAAGGCAATCCCTTTGTATCAGATTTTGAAGAGGACATACAATTTTGTCTGGAATGATGCTATTGATGCGGCGTTTGAGGACTTGAAGAAGCAGTTGGTTGAACCGCCGGTTCTTGCTGCTCCAGTTGATGAGGAGCCACTGTTGTTATATGTGGCTGCTAATGCCCGGGCTGTTAGCGTAGCTATTGTGGTGGAGCGCAAGGAGGCTGGGAAGGAATACCCGGTTCAAAGGTCGGTTTATTATATCAGCGAAGTGCTCATTGAGTCAAAGCAAAGATATCTGCATTGGCAGAAGCTGGTGTATGGGGCTTTTATGGCAAATTGGAAGCTTAAACTGTATTTTCAAGGCCACCCCATCAAATTGTCAGTTCTGCTCATTTGGGAGATATAATCCAGAACAGGGAGGCGACTGGCCGGGTTTTTAAGTGGGCTATTGAGCTTGGACCGCATGGATTGAAATATATGCCTCGAACAGCTATGATGTCCCAGGCCCTTGTGGATTTCATCAATGATTGGATGGAGTTGCAGGCACCTGAAGACAAACCGGATAGCACATACTGGACTATCCACTTCGATGGGTCCAGGCAATTGGAGGGCTCAGGGGCTGGAGTTGTCCTTACTTCCCCTCGAGGTGATAAAATTTGTTATGTTCTTCGCTTAATGTTTCCTTGTACTAAAAATGCAGCTGAATACGAGGCCTTACTCCATGGTCTTCGAGTGGCTAAGGAAATGAACTTAAGCCAGGTTCCATGCTCTGGGGTCTCTGATCTGGTGGCCCAGCAAGTTTTAGGTACATGGGATTCCAAGGATCCTCTCATGGCGGCTTACCAACGATAGCTGGATATTGTCGCTGGTCACTTCAAGGGTTATCAAGTGGAGCACATTGATCGGCACAACAATGAGGCAGCAGATGCTTTAAGTCGGCTGGGATCTCAGCGTAAACCGGTGCCGCCCAATACCTTTCTAGATGTCTTGCACAACCCGTTAGTTTAGTTTCCTACGGAGGAGGACCTCGCTATTCCTGATCTGGAGGCACAGTTGGTGGCCGATTTACACATTATTCCTGATTGGACGGTTCCATATTTAGCGTATATGAACCAGGGCGAGTTGCCAGAAGATATAGTTTTGGCCAGGCAGATAGTCTGGCGATCCAAGTCCATGGTTATTCACAATGGTGAGTTACACCATTGAAGTGTCTCTGGCGTGTTCCAGCATAGTGTTTCTCCTGAAGAAGGCCGTGAGATTCTACATGAGATCAACGAAGCAGACTGTGGTCAGCAGGCCGGTTCAAAATCCTTGGTTGCTAAAGCTTTTCGTCATGGCTTCTATTGGCTGATGGCTCATGCTGATGCTGAGGACTTGGTGAGGCGGTGCGACGGTTGTCAGAAATTCTCATGACGAGCTCATGTTCCGGCTCAGGAGCTACGAATGATTCCCATCACTTGGCCGTTTGCTACTTGGGGGCTTGATATAGTAGGGCCCTTTAGGCGAGCCAAAGATAAGAAGACCCACCTATTGGTGGCGGTTGACAAGTTTACTAAATGTGTTGAAGCGGAGCCAGTAAGCAAGTGTGACGCAGCTACAGCGGTTCAATTTATCAAGAAGGTGATTTTTCGCTTTGGTTTTTCACACAGCATCATCACAGATAATGGCACGAACCACTCCAAAGGCGAGATGGACGAGTTTTGTCAATGAGAGCACATCCGGCTTGATGTGTCATCCGTGGGTCATCCCCAGTCTAATGGTCAAGCTGAGAGACCTAATCAGGAAATTTTGAAGGGTAGCAAGCCTCGGCTTATGGTTCCTTTGAAGAGGACACCGGGATGTTGGGTGGAGGAATTACCATCTGTGTTATGGAGCATAAACACCACCCCAAATCGATCTACGGGTTATACACCTGTCTTCATGGTTTACGGCGCAGAGGCGGTACTCCCAAGTGATATTCGTCATTACTCACCTCAGCTTGCCAATTATGTTGAAGCAGACAACGAGCAAGCACGTCAAGAAGCACTGGACCTGTTAGATGAAAACGGGACATGGTGTTGGCTCGTTTGGCGGTTTATCAGCAGGACCTGCAGCGTTATCACAGCCACCGGGTTAAAACAAGAACCTTTCAAGAAGGTGACTTAGTGCTCCAGCTCATCCAGGATCAGACCGATATGCACAAGTTATCCCCACGTTGGGAAGGGCCCTTTGTGGTATGACCCACCGAATGTTTGACAAGTCAATCTTATACAGACCCTAAACTTTTCAAAGTTAAAACGACGATTGGTTAATTGGAGGCCCATCTTAAAAGGCTTTGTCAAATGGTTTAACTCAGCGGCTTGGCAGCCCATGTAAAGCCTCGAATTTGGGCCTGGCAGCCCATGAAAAGCCTCGACTACAAGTTTTTATTTAATTTTCTTTTGCAAAGTTTTATCTCTTTTTTACAAGTTTTATCTATTGATCCGGTCCAACTATAAGTCGTTACATCAACCCAATGTTTCTTAACCCGGCATAGCTTTCAGTTATCAGCTGTTAGCACATGATCAATTATCAACCGGCATTTCTTAATCCGGTCTGACATTGACTATAAGTCGCCAGGATGATCATCCGGTGCTTATCATAACCCGGCATGGCTTATTATGCACCAGCACAGCATGGTGGAAGTTTTCAAACACTCAAGATTTGGGTTATCACCCTTACTACACAAGTTGGTAAACCAACAATGTGATATATTTCATATTTCATTACTTTACAACCTTGGTCATGAAAACTCTGGTTCTGTATTGGGTATCATAACTCGTCCGGCAGTCAACCGCCAAGGCATGTTTAAGTTTTTCAAATGCAGAAGGCAGGATTTAAAAAAAAATACTAAGGCACATACAGAAAGCATAGCAACAATCATGCAAGATTACAGTGTCAGGTAGCAGTGCACGATGGCAGAAGATCAAATTATTTCAACTAGCCTATTACAAGGCGCTTTTATGACCAAAAGAATAACTGTTTGTTGCCCAGAATGCTATATGCGGAAATCAAACCGGCTGCCGGATTATGATTCGTCACCAGGTTGATGTGAGGTTGATGTATCATCTTATGTAGGTTCAACCTCCTCCTCCTCACCCAGTGGCTGGATGTCAACAGTGGCCCAATCAATCCTGGTTAAGATTTGGAAGAAAGATTCATTGCTTATAAGATTGGACGGTTCAACGTCAGGGGCATAGGTGTGCTTACGGATTGGTGGTTATTGGCGACAAGCCTATATATATATATATTCGTGGGCCCGTGTGGACATCTATGATCACCTTGACCGACAACAAGGTAGGTTACTGTGGCGGATATTCTTCATTTGGTTCGTGTTATTGTAGTATAGGTCATGGTGTGATTTAGACCTAATTAAAGTTTGAGCGCATATATTATGCACACGCATGCATGCATGAATCCCCGTCATCGGCTTGAAGTGTGGTGTAACATACATATGCACCATCAACCTAACCCTCACTCAATGTGGGGATTTCTTGTTCGAAATCATGGTGCCACATCAAAGTTGTTCCATTGTGTACTAAAAAACACACCTGATCCATACATATGTTTGTGCCGCACACGTGAAGTGGTTGTCTTCGGGGACTAGCTAGCTACTTGCGTGATTATTCGCGAGCTAGCCTATCTGGGGTTGCATGACAACCATCACTTTGACCAGCAACAAGAGAGAGGTTGTACGACCAAGGTGGATTATTCTTGGTACGTTTTCCGATCAATCTTGGTGAGATGCCTCTCTGGCCCGCCGACTTAAAAGTGTGTGTGTGGGGGGGGGGGAGGGCTGCTACTTTGCACTTTCCTAGGTGAACCTTAGTTGGGGTGCATCATAGCTTAGGATTCCCTCCGTGCCGACATGAGGGGGGGGGGCTGCTAGCTACTTCGTAGTTTGATAGTTGAACCACGGTTGGGGGGCATCCATTCATAGCTTAGGATTCCCTTTGTGCCGACACGAGGGAGGGGAGGCTTCTAGCTTCTTCGCACTTTGCTAGGTGAGCCTCGGTTGGGGGGCATGAATGACTACATTTGGTTGCTGCATCTTGTACTTAATCACGCCTTTCCATTTTTATTTAACAATAACTAGTGTACTTAGACCGGCACAATACTAGTATGAATGACTATGTTTGCTTGTTAAATGTTAGGCATGTTGCAGTTAACACACCTTTTCACTTGTTTTGCTCTACTAGCATGCTTAAACCTGCACACTAAAGCTATCTTTTGGAGATTATTTTGTCGGCCAGGGATAATTTTGGTTGATGTTTAGCCTGTTGTGCTTAACATGCTTCTCGATGTCCCTACACAGGACAATTTTGGGAATGACTTCTGTTTTCCATCGAGGTTAGTTTCATCCCATGGCTTATATATGCTAACTGTTCAGGATATCGGTAGCTGGTACCATATAGGTCGAGGGCTGATAAGGGACTAATCAGTGAATCTGACTTTTAACTGAATATATCTGTAACCCATTTATCATTAGGTTAACTAGGGACATATGTAATATATCAGAGGCTACATAGCAACATGCACTGTACTTAATATCTACATATGCAATCCTAGGCTATATAGCAACAAGGAAGAGTGTTACCTTAATGTTTTGATGATGTCCAGATACACGTAGAAGAGAAGCAGCAACAACAACAAAAACACAACCCTGTTTGGATAGTCAACTTAGCTTATACGTTAAAGTTAGTTTCTAGCTCATGACTAACCCTGAACTAACTCCATCTAAAGAGGTGTTTGGATGAGAAGAATAGATACTTAGATTGACAATAAATGCACTAGGAGAACTAGTTCCAATTAGCACCTCTTGGGTTGGCTAGTTTTTTTGGGTGGGTTATAGATGCAACTATCTCAAACTAGCCCTCATGTTTAGATATACTTTAGGGCAATTTGAGCCTGAACTAGCTCAAACTAACTCTAACCCATGGATACAACAGAAGTTAATCAGCCGATAATTTGTAATAATGCAATAAACTCCTTCTGGCCCATAATATAAGATGTTAATTCATCTAATATGTGAGTATATTGGATGTTATAAGATATTATATAAGAGTGTTGTACTACATCATTGTGCAATTGGTGTTTATCTTCTAATATTAACTTGGTGCTTTTAGGTACATATGTCATTTGTAAACATCCGTGCTTCTACCCTTTCTGCGTATGGGGAAATGAGATATCGAGGAACCAACAACAAATGAGGAAGCTGATAAAGATTGTTAGTAAAATGGGTCCAAATATGGCAATTAAACTATTTGTTTACACTTTATCCAATACAATAGAAAACTGTAGGATGGTAAGTAAGAACTCTGCAGCCTTGTTTTTGCTGCCCATAATGAGTTGTGTTAGATGACAATGTCTAAATCTTTGTTCCTTTGCAGTGGTTCCCAAAGCAGTTTACAAAAGATTACCTGTCAAACTACATGATTAGTGGGCATGCAAAGGTTAAAGTATTTCTACCAGAACATGATGATTATCTTGATGTTTCCATGAAGACCATGAAGGGTGTCGGCATTCTGGATATGGGGGTATCCAGACTTGCCTTCCTGCGACCCACAACATGGCTCCACCGCGGCCTGGTATGGCCCAGCTTCAACATCAATGACTCAAGACTCTCGCGAGGGGCCAAGCCTCGCGACAAGTACAACACGAAGACCCTCGAGGGGATCGGCCTCTTCAGGCTAGCTCCGGAGGGGCGGAGAGTTCTATGAAAGGTGTACCTCACGAGGCTCAGCTAATGTGAGCCATGACGACCAAGGCCAGGCAGGCGCCAGCGGGCGCAGAGCGCCAGTTTCCTCTTTGGTGCAAGGGAGGCAAGCCGCAGGCGCGGAGTCACGAGGAATCAGCCAAAGGTTTCCATTCTTTTGCAACAAGACCAAGACCACCAGGACGGTAGGACGTAGGTCATCACCGAGCCCACCACAGCGTCATGACCAGGAGATTTTTGCAGGCGAAGACCACTTTAGTTAGGATAAGCTATACTACTTGTCTCCTTTCAAATGCGGCCTTTGCGGGATCCCTTCCAGCCAACATTTGGGAAGAGGACTAAGGCCACTATAAATAGGACTTAGCCAACACCATAGCAAAGGATCGGATTGAATGGAGTGGAGAGCAAGGGATCGGATCCACTCTCACCCGACCATCTCACCAGCTCTCTTCAGCTCAAGAACACCTCACCTCCTGAGGCTTGTTCATCCACTATACTAGTTCATCCTCAGCCCTTCGAGGCAATCCACCAAAATGTTGGAGTAGGGTATTACACCGCAAGGTGGCCCGAGCCAGGATAAACTGTTGTGTCCCGTTCTCTCTTTGGGCCCGACGCGCTAGGCTTAGGAGGATCACGAGTAGACAGGCTGGGCAGGTTGAGATCTCCGCATACACCCTAGAGTTTGAACCTTTCAAAGGTTTGTGGAACCCGTAATCCGACATTTGGCGTGCCAGGTAGGGGTGCATCGAAAATCCTCTGCTCCATCCATCAGATCGCGCCAGCGGCTTCAATGGCGGGCATTTCTCCAGCGGCTCGACCGACGCGCACCTTCGAAAAAGCGTCGGGGCTGCGCCCTTTTGCCTCCTCTGTGCGGCGGGTGGAATGGCCGCCCAAGTTCAAGCCCGAGATGCCACCACGCTACGACAGCACGGCAGACCCGGCTGGCTTCCTCAAGGCGTACGAGGAGGCAGTCTGGGCGGCCGACGGATACGACAAGGTGAAGGCCAACTGGCTCCCCATGGCCCTTGTAGGAGCGCCGCGCGCATGGCTACTCCACCTGCCGGAGTTCTGTGTGGCCTCTTGGGAGGAGCTGTGTAGCCTCTTCATTGCACGCTTCGCGGCGCCAACGCCTCCTATCGTTGCGGCCCTCTTAGGCGGCTCGTAGGCTCCACCTTCTGATTGGCATATCAAGCAATTCTACTAGGAATTAAGTGTTGCCCAAATGAGCTCAGGGGCTCCCCTGGGCTGGGCAGCGCCGAAGGCCGACCTCGCCTTCGGCCTAGAAGACCATGCAGCGAACACGGTCGGATCAAGAGCGCTCGCAATGCTCTGCACACCCACCATCTGCAACGTAGCGATCACCAGGACCCTCGTCGACGGCGGATCCGGCCTC
Source organism: Triticum aestivum (assembly GCF_018294505.1). Classification (NCBI taxonomy): domain Eukaryota; kingdom Viridiplantae; phylum Streptophyta; class Magnoliopsida; order Poales; family Poaceae; genus Triticum; species Triticum aestivum. The sequence continues at coordinate 355,554,375 of NC_057804.1, read as the reverse complement.
AACATGATCTCCGCGGAGGCGTTCGGCCTGCTGCACGTGCCTCCTAGCCGGCTCCGCCACACCAAGCCCTTCTTCGGGGTCGGTGGTGGCTTCACCCGCCCTTTGGGGAAAATCCATCTCCTTGTTACCTTCGGGACCCACGACAACTATCGCACCGAGCTCATCGACTTTGACATCGCCGGGATCGACTTGTCGTACAACGCCATCCTAGGGTACCCCAGCACTGGCCAAGTTCATGGTAGCAATGCACCACGGCTACAACGTCCTCAAGATGCTAGGAAGCAGCGGCGTGGTCGCATGCCAGGAAAAGGATCATGTGTGCTCCCTAGAGCACGCCTACCTGGCTACAGCAGTCGAGAACCCTGAAGATGAGAGTGGTCCCCTCCCTCCTGAGGTCGCCCCCAAGACAAGGAAGCTGCATCTGGGTCAGGGATCTCATGAGGAAGCATCGCCCGAGGAACCCGCACTGAGCCTCGCGTCCCCGGATGGGGCACCTTCAGCCATCGCAAAGGGAGGCGCGCACAATGCCCCTCTCAGGCTGGGCTATGGGGCTCTCCTCACGAGGGCCTCAGACCTACCCAGAGTCACGAGGGAGGCTCTCGGGCACCATGTGGAGGCGTGCTTTAGCGCATGCTTCCAAGGAGAAGACGTCAGGCGGAAGGCGCCAGGCGTTCAGGAGTTCATTAGCAAGGCAATCAAGAAGATTCAAGAGGCAAGGGTTCTGCAAGGCGATCACCGCCTACCGAGAGGTGCGACTCACTGCCCGGGCGAGGGTAAGGAGTTCCGCGTCAGCAGCAACATCCCAGGGCTCAATAGGGCCGCATCTTGGCAGCTCTTCTGGCCGTCTCGTGTCGGACGATGTGAGGGTCCACCCTGCAGCTATGTCTTCATGTCTTTCGGCCTACCAGGCGCAGCTGTGGCGTTCCAGCGCTGCACAAGGGACACCCTAGTGGCTCGCGAGGCTATGCTCCAGGTGACCCTGGCGGAGATGGAGGTGCATCTTCAGGAGCCTCCCGGCCCCCCTGGGCCTCTCGAGGCTCGGGGCCAGGGCGGCTCGTGAAGAACGTGAAAGCACAAGTGCTCCCTGGGTGATTTTGGTAATTAATGTCAACATATCTCTTGTTGGACTAATACTTTTATCTAGTGTATTTTAGAGAAGTCCAATAGTGGAGTGGCATGGACAAGAGGATGTGGAACCCCTTCAAGATGCTAAGGACTAAGGATTGGTTGAAGCTCAAAGCTTAGGACTCTACATTTTGTATCTCTATGATCCAAGATCACATTGAGTCCATAGGAAAGCCAATACTATTAAAAGGGGACGAGGTGTTGCTTAATGGCTTGCTTGCTCAAAGTGCTTAGTGATATGCTCCAAAGCCCTCAACCACTTTCTCATATCCACATATGTCCCAAACCAAAAGTCAAACTCGGTCCAACCGATTTGATCCATCCAGCGCCACCGAGTTAATTTTACATAGCCACTGCCAAAAATCCTAATTGATTCGGTCTCATCGAGATGGGATTGCAATCTCTTTGTTGTCCATTACAATAATTTTGGTCTCACCGAAATTATGCAATCGGTCCCACCGAGTTTGCTTGACCAACTCACTGTTTTGCTTATTACCAAAATTGGTCCCACCGAGTTTATGTAATTGGTCAAACCGAGATGAGGTTTTACCCTAACCCTTTCACATCGGTGCCACCGAGTTGATCATATCGGTCCCACCGAAACGCCTAACAGTCACATTATGAACTAAATTGGTCCAACCGAGTTTTATGATTCAGTCCCACCGAGTTTGGTAGATTGTGTGTAACGGTTAGATTTTGTGTGGAGGCTATATATACCCCTCCACCCTCTCCTTATTCATGAGGAAAGCCATCAGAACATGCCTACACTTCCAGCATTCATTTTCTGAGAGAGAACGACCTACTCATGTGTTGAGGCCAGGATATTCCAATCAAACCATATGAATCTTGATCTCTACCCATTCCCAAGTTGCTTTCCACTCAAATAATGTTTCCACCATATCCAATCCTATGAGAGGGAGTTGAGTGTTGGGGAGACTATCATTCAAAGCACAAGAGCAAGGAGTTCATCAACAACACACCACCTATTACCTTTTGGAGAGTGGTGTCCCCTAGATTGGTTAGGTGTCACTTGGGAGCCTCCGTCAAGATTGTGGAGTTGAACCAAGGAGTTTGTAAGGGCAAGGAGATCGCCTACTTCATGAAGATCTACCCTAGTGAGGCAAGTCCTTCTTGGGAGATGGCCATGGTGGGATAGACAAGGTTGCTTCTTCATGGACCCTTCATGGGCGGAGCCCTCCGTGGACTCGCGCAGTTGTTACCCTACATGGATTGAAGTCTCCATTTACGTGGATGTACGATAGCACCACCTATCGGAACCACGCCAAAAATATCCGTGTCTCCAATTGCATTTGCACATTCTAATTCCATCCCTTTACTTTCTTGCAAGTTACATGCTTTACTTTCCACTGCCCATATACTCGTTGCATGCTTGCTTGATATGTATTGTGAATGTTTAAACTTGTGTTTAAACTCCACCTTAGCTTGAAAAACTTAAAAACTGCAAACTTTGTGTGTTGAGGATCTATTCACCCCCCTCTAGACACCTCTTCTTGATCCTTTCCACTGGTATCAGATCTTTGGTCTCCATTGCTTTGGTTTAAACACCATTGGAGGAAGATGGATGAGTCTATGTTGGGGAGTCTTAGAATAGAGTGCCTATAATTGATGGAGAGTACTTTTATGAGTGGAAAAATGAGATGCTTGAGATTTTCAATGAATATCATTTGAACAAGTACATTACCAACCCTTGTGCGCCCATTGTTGATTCCTTGCATCCCACTCCCGATGAGGATCTTGACATGATTCACAATCTTAGAACTATCAATATTCTCATTAGAGGATTGCCTAGAAATTTGATTGGTCGCATGCCTACTCTTAAGTGTGCTTATACTATATGGAGATATCTCGAGGTAAGATGTCCAAACTATTCCTTGCAAAATCTAGATGAGATTCTTCATAAGTCAATTGCCTTGAACAAAATGAGTACTAGTGATCCTAAGTTTGATGTTGTCTATTTGAGATTCGTGACCTTCTGCGTGCCAAAGGAGATGTTGGAATCATTAGTAATATCATCTCCAAAGCCATTAGATTTCATAAAGATAATTATTGTCATGATCACTTATCTAATGAATCACCCTCTTTAGGAATTGATCCATCACCTGACGATGTTGAACATGGATACAATAATGAGGATGATGATAGTGACTATGATCTTGATGATGCAATGAGACACTTTGGTCTTATGGCAAATCTTCGCTACATGGCAGGAGGAAAGGAATGGGTCCTTGATAGTGGATGTACCGATCACATGACCGGAGATAAAGACATGTTTTGTGAGCTTGCTGAAAACGACGGCCCTCAAAAGTATGTCACTTTTGGTGATAACTCAAAGGGTAAGGTGGTTGGCCTCGGTAAGGTGGCCATCTCACATGATAGCTCCATATAAAATGTTATGCTCGTTGAATCTCTTGGCTATAATCTACTTTCTGTATCTAGACTAGCTGACTTTGGTTTCAATGTCCTATTTACTAAAGTAGATTGCCAAGTGTTTCATAGAGATAATCATAAAATGGTCTTTACTGGCATACGTAGAGGTGATCTATATATTGTTGATTTCACTAAAAAGGCTCAACCTAGAACTTGCTTAATTGCTGAATCTTCCAAAGGCTGGTTGTGGCAGAGACGGTTAGGTAATGTGGGCATCCGAAACCTTGACATGCTTATTAAAGTTGATCATATCCTTGGTGTGAAAGATGTCATATTTGGTAAGGATAGACTTTGCAGTGCTTGCCAAGAAGGAAAACAGGTTGGAGGAAGCCACCCCATGAAGAACATCATGACCACGAGAAGACCGCTCGAGCTACTTCAGATGGATCTCTTTGGTCCCAATGCCTACAAAAGTCTCGGTGGAAACTCATTTCGTCTAGTTATAGTTGATGATTTTTCAAGATTTATGTGGGTGTTCTTTCTCGATGATAAATCGCAGGTCCAAAAGATCTTCAAGAACTTCGCTAGGAACACCCAAAATCAATGTGAAGTGAAGATCAAGAAGGTTCGCAGCGACAACCAAACAGAGTTCAAAAACGCCAACATGGACACCTTTCTTGACGAAGAAGGGATGTCACATGAGTTCTTGAGTACGTAGACACCTAAAAAAATGGAGTTGTTGAGAGGAAGAACCAGATGCTCATCGAAATGGCAAGAACCATGCTTGATGAATACAAGACGGCAAAACACTTTTGGGCGGAAGCGGTTGAGACAGCTTGTCATGCAACAAATCGCTTGTATCTTCACAAGCTACTCGACAAGACGGCATACGATCTCCTCACCCGTAACAAACCCCATGTTGGATACTTTCGAGTATTTAGCTCAAAGTGCTACATTCTTGATAAGCATCATCGTTGTAAATTTGCTCCCAAATCTCATGAAGGTTTCCTACTTGGTTATGGCTCAAACTCTCACAGTTACCATGTCTACAACAATTTCACCCGAAAGGTTGTAGAGACGGTATATGTGAAGTTTGATGAATCTAACGGCTCGCATGTAGAGCAATTGCCAATTGATGTAGGAGACAAATACCCTTCAGAAGAATTCCAATGGAGGTGAAGGAGAGTACCTCGTCTGTCCAAGTAGAAGCTTCTACCTCACGACAAGGTGAACCAATAGTTGATATGGAAGTATCCACAAGTGGGACACACCAAGATGAAGAAAACGAGGAAGTACACCAAGATGAACCTCATCAACCTCCTTCACCACCATGACAAGAGAACAACAACATCAACAATGAAGAAGGCCAAGAAGAGGAAAAAGATGATGAAGAAGATGTTCCACCCCGACCAAAACAAAAGGTCTCACGAGTTCGAGCAAGAGTCTACAAAGACCATCCCGTCAAGAAAATCTATAATGGTATCCAAACCGGGAGAATTGCTCGCTCTAAATATCGTTTGGCTAACTTTTTTGAACATTATTCATTCATCTCTAGCATTGAACCCATGAAGGTTGAAGAAGCATTGGAAGATCCGGATTGGATAAATGCTATGCACTAAGATCTACACAACTTTGAGAGAAACCAAGTGTGGACATTGGTGGAAAAGCCTGACAACAACCACAACATCATCGGTACCAAACGGGTGTTTCACAACAAGCAAGATGAAGATGGACAAGTGGTTCGCAACAAAGCATGTCTCGTCACCCAAGGCTACACTCAAGTCAAAGGTATGGACTATTGTGAGACATATGCCCCCATTGCTAGACTTGAGTCCATTCGCATCTTACTTCCCTACGCTAATCACTATGATATCACATTGTACCAAGTGGACATTAAAAGGGTTTTTCTAAATGGTGAAATTTAGGAGGAAGTTTATGTTAGACAACCTCCCGGCTTCATTAATCCTAAGAAACCCAATCATGGTCACAAACTTCACAAAGCTCTTTATGGTCTTAAACAAGCTCCTAGAGCGTGGTATAAATGTTTGACCAAGTTCCATATTGAAAAAGGCTTCGAGATTGGAAAAATTGATTTTACTCTTTTCACTAAAAGGGTTAATGGAGAATTATTTGTAGGCCAAATTTATGTTGATGATATTATATTTCGTTCAACTAACCCTCATTTTAGTGAGAAGTTTGGAAAACTTATGTCGGAGAAGTTTGAGATGTCTATGATGAGTGAACTCAAGTTCTTTCTTGGTTTGCAAATCAAGCAAACTAAGGAAGGTACCTTTGTCTCTCAAACGAAGTACACCAAGGACTTATTCTAGAAGTTCAATATGCAAGAATGCAAAGGTATGAGTACACCAATGCCTACTAGTGGAAATCTTGACTTGACTAAAGATGGTGAACCCGTTGATCAAAAAGTTTACCACTATATGATTGGTTCATTGTTATATCTATGTGCCTCTCATCCCGATATCATGCTAAGTGTGTGCATGTGCACACGATATCAAGCAGCCCCCAAAGAATGTCATCCTAAGGCTGTGAAAAGGATAGTGAGATACTTAATACATACACCAAATTTTGGCATTGTGTATCCTAAGAGGTGTTCCTTTGATCTTGTTGGCTACTCCGACTCGGACTATGCCGGTGACAAGGTTGATAGAAAGTCCACTATGGGTACTTGTCAATTTCTTGGAAGATCTCTTGTGTCTTGGTCCTCCAAGATACAGAACTCGGTATCCTTATCCACCACCGAAGCGGAATACATTGCCGCTGGTTCATGTTGTGCCCAATTACTTTGGATGACCCAAACTCTTAAAAATTATGGGATATATGTGAAACATGTTCCATTGCTTTGTGACAATGAAAGTGCTATTAAGATTGCTCAAAATCTTGTGCAACATTCTGGAACTAAGCATGTTGAAGTTCGTCATCATTTCATTCGAGATCATGTTGCTAAGGGAGATATCAACCTTAAGCATGTTCGTACCAACAAGCAATTGGCGGATATATTCACTAAAACACTTGATGAGAAAGTGTTTTGGAGATTGAGAGGTGAATTGAACATCATTGATGCTTCAAACTTTGAGTAGGAACTCCATTTGGATACATGCAAGACATGAGCCTATGACAAATCCTTGATATTTCTCCTATGATGATAATCATATGTCTTGGACACGTTTGCACCCTTGCATGTTATTTAACCCTTGTTGGTACTTGGATGAATCTAAATCTATGAGATTGCAACTAACTCACATATTGAGCAATCTCTACATCACCAAGTCTCTACATTACAGTGGTTGAAGACAAGGAAGCATGAAACCCTTCAAACATATGCTTTGAAAATTTATATATATATCAAATTTCATGATTGTCACTTTGGATACACTAGTGCTATTCCTTGCAAAACTAATTCATGTAGGTAGAAGAATTCCACTTACAAGAGGTGCTCCAAGTGAACTACATCAACCTTGATCATCTCACACAAGTTCAACTACATGATCAAGATTAACACCACCACCCAAGGTATGTTATTCCATCTTATAGAAGATTTACCCCAAGTCATGGGTCAAAGCAGCTACAAGATGTGAATACATCAAAGTGCTTAAATGAAATACGGTAACCCAATTTTGAGCTTAAATGATGAGTATGATCTAGTATCAAGTGTCTTCACTTGACTCCTAAGTCAATATACTCTAACATAGGTGACTTTGTCGCCGACCAATTCTAGATGAAGTTCTCTAGTGTTTCTCCTTGTTCTTGCATTTGTCTCATGAATATGTGTTTCCCTTTTCAAAAGAAAACTTCATCTAGATCTATTTTGTTTTATTTCTGTTCTGTATTTCCTGCATCCAATTCATTGCAAATCCTTGTGAGAATTTATTTGCCTAGTGAGCTGAGGTGACATGTGCTTTTTCTCTGTACTGAACTTGGACACACCAGTTTGTCAGTTTCGGTCAAACCGAATTATCTCGGTTCCACCGAAGATAATAACTCGGTGTTACCGATTTCACATGCCGAGGAGACACTTTTTCATTTGCATCCTGCACATTTTGTTCCAGCTCCACTCGATGATTCTTATCCTCTACCAGCACCCTGTTTTTCCCTGCTACTTTGCTATGTGACTCAAGGACCAAACCTATTTTTACTCATACTCCAACAGTTCCCTTCTTGGAAATTGATGTCAAAGGGGGAGAGAAAGCTCACATCAAAGCTTAATCATATGAAAAGGGGGAAAGAGAGATAAATAATCGCATCATAGAGAGACCCTAAATGCTTGGTAATTAAAGACGAGAGAAGTCACATGTCTTTAGAGGGGAAAGACATGTTCATATTGTTTATGTGTTTGCTTTGCTCTGATTTTCTTTTCCTTATCTTCTCCCAGTATCCCACACAAGATTTAGGGGAGGCAAGACATCTAAGGGAGGAAAATTTTCGAATTAATTGCATATCTTTACCTTCGGGGACATGTATACACTCAAATAGAGTACCTAGTGCTCACTCTATACATGTCATCCCAATCTTGGTACTCTTGTGGTTTGCAGCTCTTCCTCTGTTTAGTAGATGTTTCTGTGTTGTCTAACGTTGTTTACTCAGGTTCATCCCTTCCAAAGCTATCTCAAGACCACAAGGTAAGTATATGCATCACACTCATGTGCATGAGGATCTCTTCCTGATGTACATATTGTTTGCAAGGACTCATGAGCATGAAGGTACATTTCCTATATTCACACCATACGCTCTGATGCATATAGACAAGATAAATGTAACTCATTGCTTGCTCTGTCATGATTATGCACTCACATGATCTTATGTTCCATATTTACATGATTGCATACAAGTAGGGGGGGCGTATGCATGTTACATGTCCTTCCAAAGCTTTACCGGCCTTTCTCTATATCTTTATTTAAAGCTTTGATGTACGCTGTCATCAATTACCAAAAAGGGGGAGATTGAAAGCACAAGTGCCCCCTGGGTGATTTTGGTAATTAATGTCAACATATCTCTTGTTGGACTAATACTTTTATCTAGTGTATTTTTGACAAGTCCAACAGTGGAGTGGCATGGACAAGATGATGTGGAACCCCTTCAAGATGCTAAGGACTAAGGATTGGCTCAAGCTCAAAGCTCAGGACACTACATTTTCTATTTCAGTGATCCAAGATCATATTGAGTCCATAGGAAAGCCAATACTATTAAAAGGGGATGAGGTGTTGCTTAATGGCTTGCTTGCTCAAAGTGCTTATTGATATGCTCCGAAGCCCTCAACCACTTTCTCATATCCACATATGTCCCAAAATAAAAGTCAAACTCGGTCCCACCGATTTGATCCATCCGGCGCCACCGAGTTCATTTGACATAGCCACTGCCAGAAACCCTATTTGATTCGATCTCACCGATGGGATCTCGGTCTCACCGAGATGGGCTTGAAATCTCTCTGTTGTCCATTTCAATACTTTCGATCTCACTGTGCAATCGGTCCCACCGAGTTTGCTTGACCAACTCACTGTTTTGCATATTACCAAAATCTGTCCCACTGAGTTTGTGTAATCGGTCAAACCGAGATGAGGTTTTACCCTAACCCTTGCACATCGGTCCCACCGACTTGATCATATCGGTCCCACCGAAATGCCTAACAGTCACATTATGAACTAAATCGGTCCGACCGAGTTTTATGATTCGGTCCCACCGAGTTTGGTAAATTGTGTGTAACTGTTAGATTTTGTGTGGAGGCTATATATACCCCTCCACCCTCTCCTCATTCGTGAGGAAAGCCATCAGAACATGCCTACACTTCTAGCATTCATTTTCTGAGAGAGAACCACCTACTCATGTGTTGAGGCCAAGATATTCCAATCGAACCATATGAATCTTGATCTCTAGCCCTCCCCAAGTTGCATTCCACTCAAATCATCTTTCCACCAAATCCAATCCTATGAGAGAGAGTTGAGTGTTGGGGAGACTATCATTTGAAGCACAAGAGCAAGGAGTTCATCAACAACACACCATATATTACCTTTTGGAGATTGATGTCTCCTAGATTGGTTAGGTGTCACTTGGGAGTCTCCATCAAGATTGTGGAGTTGAACCAAGGAGTTTGTAAGGGCAAGGAGATCGCCTACTTAGTGAAGATCTACCCTAGAGAGGCAAGTCCTTCATGGGCGATGGCCATGGTGGGATAGACAAGGTTGCTTCTTCGTGGACCCTTCGTGGGTGGAGCCCTCCGTGGACTCGTGTAGCTGTTACCCTTCATGGGTTGAAGTCTCCATCAATGTGGATGTATGATAGCACCACCTATCGGAACCACGCCAAAAATATCCGTGTCTCCAATTGCGTTTGCACACTCCAATCCCATCTCTTTACTTTCTTGCAAGTTGTATGCTTTAATTTCCGCTGCCCATATACTCTTTGCATGCTTTCTTGATATGTATTATGAATGGTTAAACTTGTGTTTAAACTCCACCTCAACTTGAAAAACTTAAAAACTGCAAACTTTGTGTGTTGAGGGTCTATTCACCCCCCTCTAGACACCTCTTTCTCGATCCTTTCAGAATGACTCCAGCAGCGCGCGTCTTCTGCTACCCCAACATCTCTTCAGCGACGGTACCAGGTGACATTTCTCTAGTTCATTCAGTTTGGGAGCGCCCCTCGGGCAGCATCACCCCCAAGCCATGTGGGTCCGTCCCTGCAGCGTGTATCATTTTGCATTCACCTGGATTCGTTTTAAATTCACTAGGATTTTCTAACCATCTTCTATGAGTTTACCTATTATCGTCACTCTGCGGCCTCGAGTCTTATCCACCTTGTGGTCTCCCTACATTTGCTAGCTTGTCCCTCGCTCGCCTTGCTGCATGGCTACTCAGGTCGACACGGCGCTTGTGCTCGGGTCCGTCCCTGCAGCACTGACAAACCCGAGGACCAAGCTCTCGCTTGTGACCCCACCTCGTGCATGCCACCTCACCAGGTCCTTGGTGCCTTCGTCTTTCGCCAGGGGCCCTGGGGCGGACAGCCTGCTCCACAGGGGTTCGTGACCTCTCCTGTCATCTAACATGCAGGTTCACCTAATGATGATTCACGAGCCGGTTGGGACGACCGCCACCTTACCTTGGGAGTCGCTTGCATGTTAAAGGGGGAGGTCCCGAGCATTGCGTCTCGGGAGTTCCTACTGGCTCTCCAGCCCTCACCCCCTGGCCTTGACCATGGCATTGCGACCTGGCATACCAGCGGCGGCTGAGCTCGCTCGAGGGCCGGGACCTGATGATGTAGAGCACCTGGGCAAGCGAGGCGATAGGGTGGTTGTTACGGTTCGCGCCTAATGACACCACCACAGACGCAAAAGTAGGCACCACCCCCCAACAGACCGCAGCAAGACTACTGAAAGATAAGTCGCATGCGTTATGATACCGGTCTCACATCCCACTCGCCCCAACCTCACAGTCCCACTCCAGTGGCTTCACTCCCCTTTTCCGTTCCTTGGGCGGCTGCTTGCATGCCAAGGGGGACCTCATGAGCATCGCATCTCATGAGCTCTGACCGGACCTCGGTCCGCTCACCTCCTAGCCTTGACCACGGCATTGCGACCTAGCATACTAGCGATGGCTGAAGCCTGCCAGGGGACTGGGTCCCATCGGCGTAGAGCGTCACGTTGTCTAAAGGAAAGAAAAGTAGGGAGTCGAGCCGAACTGGGATACGCGTCACAGAACCAAGAAAGCATTGTTGCTATTAAATACACTTCGGTCCTTATAAACCCCACAGGGGATGGTTTTCATTCTGCACAGGGAAAGCAAAAGAAAGCTGCTACCGAGCCATCGGGCATCACCGGTGATGCCGGGCGGTAGCTGCTACTGCGCTCCAACCACGGCAGGAGCTTGGCGGCACGTAGTTGTCATCTCTAGACTCCGGAGACTCTCTGTGCTCAGGAGAGTCGTTGGATTCCCAGGAGTCGTCGCTGCTGCTGGAAGAGGCGCCAAAGGGGATGGAAGCAGGTCCAGCACCCACGGCTGCACCCTGCGGGCTGCTTCCTCCGAGGCAGCACTCCAGCCGTTGGCCCTCCTCGTCGAAGACCTTGAAGAAAAAGGTGGATGCGACATCGTACTCGAAGTGAATCGCTCGGGATCCCTCAGCACGGAAGGCTCGGGCGACCTCACCCCATCCGCGGGTCATGAAGACGTCTCCGGGGGGCACCACCTTGACCTCAGCTCTGGTGGCCAAGCTGCAACACTTGGTGTGCTGCATCCACAACTCAAGTGGCCCCCTTAGAGGCAGCTCACTGGTGAAGAACCTCGGGAGCCAGTTCCATGAATCGTGCAGCATCCCACCCACACCACAAACTTTCGCGAGCTGCCCTTGGTGTGATTCCATGGCACAGTCGGCAAGGCAATATTGGCCCGTCCTCCATCGCTGGGGGCCGCTAGTTGGCGCACATCTTCATCCCGAGCGTGGGCGTACATGGGAAGGGGGAAGCCAGGCTGAGGCCTCGATTGCCAAGGCCGGGTCAGCTCTCGCCCCGCGCTGGCGTCATGAGGGAGGCGGAGTCGCTTCTTCGGTGGGAGAGGATCAGGCCCCTCCCTAGGGGCCTTACCTTTTTCGGCCGCCGAGAACCTCCTGATCGGCGCCATGGAAGCAAGACGAAGAAGGAGAAGAAGCGGGCGACAAGAAGACGAAGGAGAGATGAGTGAGGGGGCTCCGCCCCTCCCCCACATTTATAGCCAAGGAAGGCCAACCGCTGGCCTCCACGACCTCGTGCCATGATGATCTTCTGCATGCCACATCATTTAGGCAAGTTAAACAGTGGCCCAGGAAGCATGGGGAAGTGGATACGCCCACGTCCCATCAATCGCAAAGCGTCATCAAGGCCACAGGAGGTTAGGGCCCATGACGCTCTACACTTGCCCTTTGGCTTCGCTTGGAAGCCAAGTCCGAGCGCGCCTTGTGCCCGGGGGCTTTTGTCGACATTCTGGAGATGGGGGTATCTAGACTTGCCTGCCTATGGCCCATGGCATGGCTCCGCCGATGGCCTGGTACGGCCCAGCTTCAGCATCAATGACTCAATACCCTCGCTAGGAGGATGACACCAAGACCCCCGAGGGGATCGGCCTCTTCAAGCTGGCTACCGAGGGGCAGAGAGTTCTATGTAAGGTGTACCTCACGAGGTTCAACTGACGTGAGCCATGACGACCAAGGCCAGGCGGGCGCCAGCAGGCGCAGAGCGCTAGTTTCCTCTTTGGTGCAAGGGAGGCAAGCCGCAGGCGCGGAGTCCCGAGGAATCAGCCAAAGGTTTCCATTCTGGTGCAACTAGACCAAGACCACCAGGACGTAGGTCATCACCGAGCCCACCGCAGCATCACGACTAAGGGCTTTTCGCAGGTGAAGACCACTTTAGTCAGGATAAGCTATACTACTTGTCTCCTTTCAAATCCGGTAGTTGTGGGATCCCTTCCCGCCAACATTTGGGAAGAGGACCACAACCACTATAAATAGGACTTAGCCACCACCATAGCAAAGGATCGGATCAAATCGAGTGGAGAGCAAGGGATCGGATCCACTCTCACCCCACCAGCTCACCAGCTCTCTGGAGCTCAATAACACCTCACCTCCCGAGGCCTGTTCATCCACTGTACTAGTTCATCATCAGCCCTTCGAGGCAATCCACGAAAACGCTGGAGTAGGGTATTACATCGCAAGGTGGCCTGAACCAGGATAAACTGTTGTGTCCCCTTGTCTTTTCGAGCCCGGCGCGCTAGGATTAGGAGGATCGCGATTAGGCAGGCTGGGCAAGTTGATATCTCCACACGCACCCCAGAGTTCGAACCTTTCAAGGGTTTGTGGAACCGGTAAACCGACAAAGGGTGGGCGGTCGGCCATCACAAGGGGTTGGACTAGAGTCGTGCATGCCTTCTACATGGTGGAGGGCACGATATGGGCATTCCGCTTCACCTTGTGCAACAGCCAGAATGTATTTCGCATCTTTCTTTACCGTCTTTAATAGTACAAGTATACAACTGTGGTTCATCATTATGTATTTGGTTCTTACATAATTCTTGATGTGTACCTATGAATTGAATAATTCATTGGTTGTCTAAACCTGATGGATATGAATAAAGCTATAGCATACATTCAATTTCAATTTGATATAGCAGCAATTAAACTAAAGTGAAATTACACTCTTCAGGTTGTTACAGCACACATGTTTGGTAAAATACAAACGTTTGCGATATACACCATAATCTGAGACGGTTCATAGAGAGGAAACGTGTGCAAGCGCACATAGTTGCCTTTTGCAAAGCGTATGCGATGTCAGACAATATCACAAATGGTGCTGGAAAACTAACCGTTTGTGATAGTTGCCTTATCATACACGATTCGCAACCATGAACTGTTTCTGTTGAAGTATGCATCGTAAATGTTGCACCACAGAATAGCGTGTGCGATAGTTGCCTTATCGTACACAATTCTCAACCATAAACTATTTCTAATGAAGTATGCATTGTAAATGTTGCACCACAGAATAGTGTGTGCGATAGTTGTCGTGTACGATGATGTTACAATGGTACGATGTTTCGTAATCCTATCCGACACTCGTACGATGATTAGCTAATCTTCTTACTTAGTTATCGCATACGGTTTGGGAAAAGAGAATATGTGTGATTGTATGCTTATCATGCACGTTCTCAAATAGTGAACCGTTTGTGATGGGCCGGGCATCGTAAACGTGGCACCACATAATACCGACTGTGATGGCAATGCGACCACAAATGAAAAGGAGTACTGTAGGGTCCCTATCCCTGACGGTTTCTGGGTCATGTGGAAAGGACCCCCTAATTACCCACAATCACTAGGTGATGGTTCCAAATGCCGTCGCGGAAAGGGGTTTTAAACCGTTTGTATAGAACTGACACGTACCATCGACCTACCATATTAGGACTAAATTTGTACCAAAGAAAATTACCATGTTGTTCTAAAGACTCTCAAAATAATATAAGTGAAGCAGGAGAGTTCATCAATTTCTATAAAATAAATCCACCACCGTGCTCTAAAAACATATAATTGAAGCACTAGAGCAGAATTGCCTAGCTCAAAAGATATAAGTGAAGCACATAGAGTATTATAATAAATCACGATTCATGTGTGTGTCTCTCAAAAGGTGAGTACAGCAAGGATGATTGTGGCAATATAAAAATAAAAGACTCAAATCTTACAAGATGCTCTAAGCAAAACACATATCATGTGATGAATAAAAATATAGCCTCAAGTAAAGTTACCGATAGACGAAGATGAAATAGCGGATGCCTTCTGGGCATCCCCGAGGTTAGGCTCTTGGTTGTGCTTGAATATTACCTTGGGGGTGCCTTGGGCATCCCCAAGCTTAGTCTCTTTCCACTCCTTATTCCATAGTTCATCAAATCCTTACCCAAAACTTGAAAACTTCACAACACAAAACTCAACAGAAAATCTCATAAGCTCCGTTAGTATAAGAAAACAAATCACCACTTTAAGGTACTGTTGTCAACTCATTATTTATTTATATTGGTGTAATATCTACTGTATTCCAACTTTTCCATGGTTCATATCCCTCGATATTACCCATAGATTCATCAAAATAAACAAACAACACATAGAAAACAGAATCTGTCAAAACAGCACAGTCTGTAATAATCTGTAACTCTCGAATACTTCTGTAACTCAAAAAATTCTAAAAATTAGGAAGACTAGGGTAATTTATGCACCAATGCAGAGAAAAAATAATCAGATCAAAATCATGTTTCAGTAAAATCCTAGAAATTATTTACCGGGCGCAAAAGTTTTTGTTTTTTAGCAGTATTAACACAACTATGACCGTAGGATATCCTACAGGTTTAAGTTGGCACAAACACTAATTAAAACAAAAACCACATCTAACCAGAGGCTATATGAATATTATTACTAAACATGAACAAAAAGTAAAGAACAAAAATAAAATTGGGTTACCTCCCAACAAGCGCTATTGTTTAACGCCCTTAGCTAGGCATAAAACATGAATAGCTCTAGGTATTGTCATCTTTGGGATGCAATCCATAAGTGGCTCTCATAATAGATTCATAAGGCAATGTAATTTTCTTTCTAGGAAAGTGTTCCATGCCCTTCCTTAACGGAAATTGGAATCTAATGTTTCCTTCTTTCATATCAATAATCGCACCAATCGTTCTAAGGAAAGGACTACCAAGAATAATACGACATGTAGGATTGCAATCTATATCAAGAACAAGGAAATCTACGAGCACATAATTCCTATTTTCAACAATAAGAACATCATGAATCCTTCCCATAGGTTTCTTAATAGGGGAATCCGCAATACAAAATTTAAAGAACAATCATCAAACTCATGGAAACCTAACACATCACATAAAGTTTTTGGAATCATGGAAACGCTAGCACCAAAATCACACCAAGTATGGCAGCCATAATAGTTAATTTTAATCTTAATAGTGGGTTCCCACTCATCATAAAGTTTTCTAGGGATAGAAACTTCCAATTCAAGCTTTTCTTCAAAAGATTGCATCATAGCATCAACGATATGTTTAGTAAAAGCTTTGTTTTGATTATAGGAATGAGGAGAGTTCAACATGGATCGCAACAAGGAAATACAATCTATTAAAGAACACTTATCATAATTAAATTCCTTGAAATTCATAAGAGTGGGTTCATTGCTACTTAAAGTCTTAACCACTCCAATCCCACTTTTATCAATTTTTGCATCTAGATCTAAAAACTCTAGATCATTGGACGCCTTTTAACTAAAGTTGACTCATCTCCAGCCCCATCTTTATCAAGATTTATATTGGAAAACAAAGATTCAATAGCAGTCACATCAATCACTTTTAGATCTTCATCATTATTTTCATGAAAACTAGAAGAACACGATTTTATAGACCGATCCTTTTTAGCACGCATCTTAGCGGTTCTTTCTTTGCACTCAACAATGTAAATTCTCAAGGCTTTGAGAGACTCATTGATATCATGCTTAGGTGGAATAGATCTAAGTTTCAAAGAATCAACATCAAGAGAAATTCTATCCATGTTCCTAGCCAAATCATCAATCTTGAATTTTTTTTCATAAATAGAAGCATTGAAATTCTTTCGTGAACTCATAAATTCTTTAGCACTAACCTCAAAATCAGAGGGCATCTTATTGAAATTTCCATAAGATTGTTGTAGGAATTACCATAGTTATTAGAGGAATTACTAGGTAACGGCCTCAGATTAAAATTACCTCTATACACGTTATCACCAAAATTGTTCCTAGCAACAAAATTCATATCCATAGATTCATTACTATTCTCAATCAAAGCAGATAAAGGAATATCATTAGGATCAAAAGAAGTACTCTTACTAACAAATAATTTCATATGTTCATCTATGTTTCCACTCAAAACATTAATCTCTTCAATCGCATGCACTTTTTTACTAGTGGATCTTTCGGTGTGCCATTGAGAATAATTGGCCATAATATTATCTAGGAGTTTAGTAGCTTCTCCTAAAGTGATTTCCAGAAAAGTACCTCCCGCGGCCAAATCTAAAAGATTTCTAGAATCAAATTCCAATCCAACATAAAAAAATTCTATAATCATCCACAAGTTCAAACCATGAGTAGGTCAATTTCTTATCATCAATTTCATCCTCTCCCAAGATTGCACAACATGCTCATGATCAAGTTGCTTAAAATTCATAATATCGTTACTAAGGGAGATGATCTTAGCGGGAGGAAAATACTTAGAGATGAAAGCAACTTTACACTTGTTCCATGAATCAATACTACTTTTAGGCAAAGATGAAAACCAAGTTTTAGCATGATCTCTAAGTGAAAATAGAAATAGCTTCAATTTAACAATACCATTGTCCACATCTTTCTTCTTTTGCATATCACAAAAATCAACAAAACTGCTTAGATGGGATGCGACATCTTCACTAGGAAGGCCAGAAAATTGATCTTACATAACAAGATTCAGCAAAGTGGCATTAATTTCACAAGATTTCGCATTAGTAGCGGGAGCAATCAGAGTACTAATAAAATCATTGTTATTGGTGTTGGAAAAGTCACACAATTTGCTATTATCTTGAGCCATCATGATAAAGAAAGCAATCCGATGCACGAGCACAGAAAAAGCAAGTGAAGAAGACGAACGTAAGAGGGGCGAAGAAAAGGTGAATCTTTTCAAAAATCGTTTTAGAGGTGGGGGAGAGGAAAGCGAGAGGTGAATGCTGAATAAAGTAATGCAAGAGATGAGAGTTTATGATGGGTACTTGGTATGCCTTGACTTGGCATAGACCTTCCCGGCAATGGTGCCATAAATTCTTCCTGGTACCTCCTGATCTTGCGTTGGTTTTTCCCTTGAAGAGCAAAGGGTGATGCAGCAAAGTAGAGTAAGTATTTCCATCAGTTTGAGAACCAAGGTATCAGTCCAGTAGGACATAAGGCACAAGTCACCGAATACCTGCACAAACAATCAAACAAACTTGCACCCAAAGCGATAAAGGGGTTGTCAATCCCTTTAGGTTTACTTGCAAAAGTTAGATCTGATAGACATAGATAAACGGTAAAGTAAATATTGTTGGTATTCTGGTTTATAGATTGGAAAGTAAAAGATTGCAAAATATTAGATCAGAAACTTATACGATGGAAAAGAGAACTTAGATGATGGAAAAGAGACCCGGGGGCCATAGGTTTCACTAATGGATTCTCTCAAGATAGCAAATAATACAGTGGGTGAACAAATTACTGCCGAGCAACTGATAGAAGAGCGCATAATTATGATGATATGTAAGGAAATGATCATGAACATAGGCATCACGTCCGTGTCAAGGAGACCGAAACGATTCTGCATCTACTACTATTACTCCACACATCGACCGCTATCCAACATGCGTCTAGAGTATTGAGTTCATAAAGAATGGAGTAATGCATTAAGTAAGATGACATGATGTAGAATTAACTCAAGTAATATGATGAAAACCCCATATTTTTATCCTTGATGGCAACAATACAATATGTGCCTTGCTGCCCCTACTGTCACTGGGAAAGGACAAACATGATTGAACCTAAAGCTAAGCACTTCTCCCACTGCAAGAAAAACCAATCTAGTAGGCCAAACTAAACCGTTAACTCGAAGAGACTTGCAAAGATATCAAATCATGCATAAAAGAATTCAGAGAAGATTCAAATAATATCCATAGATAATCTGATCACAAAACCACAATTCATCGGATCTCGGCAAACACACCACCAGAGAGTATTACATCGTATAGGTCTCCAAGAACATCGGGGAGAACATGGTATTGAGAATCAAAGAGAGAGAAGAAGCCATCTAGCTACTAGCTATAGACCCGCAGGTCTGTGGTAAACTACTCACGCTTCATCGGAAGGGTAATGGTGTTGATGTAGAAACCGTTCGTGATCGAATCCCCCTCCGGCAAGACGTCAGAAAAGGTCCCTAGATGGGATCTCACGGGTACAGAAGGTTGCGGTGGTGTAAACACTTTTTCCATGGCTCCCTCTGATGGTTTTGGGGTATAAGAGTATATATGGGCGAAAGGATTAGGTTAGGAGACCCACGAGGGGCCCACAATACAGGGGCGCACCCTACCCCCTTGGTTATGCACTCCACCCTTGTGGCCGCCTCATGGATCCTACGACTTCATCTCAAAGTCCCCTGGTTGGCTTCTGGTCCTAGAAAGATCATCGCGAAAGTTTAATTCTGTTTGGACTCCATTTGGTATTCCTTTTCCACTAAACTAAAAAACATGCAAAAAACAGGAACTGGCACTGGGCTCTAGATTAATAGGTTAGTCCCAAAAAAAATATAAAATAGCATATTAATGCATATAAAACATCCAAAACAGATAATATCATAGCATGGAACAATAAAAAATTATAGATAAGTTGGAGACGTATCAAGGAGCAGATCATCGTAGAGTGGGCGTAGTAGGAGGTGTTACTCGAGTCGTACCACTCTACCCGCGAAAGCCGCCTCGCACGCTGGCGGTACCGCATCCGGGTGGCGGAGGTTGTGTCTTCCCATAAAGAGGGCGATGAAGTGGGCGAGGCGCTGTTTGGCGAGACCGACTACGAGGCAGAGGACACTGCCGACTCTGTCGAGGCCCCGCCCCGCTGGCACCAAGGCGAAGGACCTCGCCGGCTATGGTAAGGCCCTACTCCACTGAGAGTCCGCCCCGCCGACAACGACATCACAGGCTCCGTCGAGGCCCTGCCTTGCCGACAACGAGGGGGGGGGGATTTCCCCTGCCCTACCAAGGCGCCGCCCCACCAACAGCGAGGCAGATGACATTGCTGGATCCGTTGAGGCCCTGCCCCGCCGATAACAAGGCCATTGTTGGTGTCAAAACCGGTGGATCTCGGGTAGGGGGTCCCGAACTGTGCGTCTAGGCAGATGGTAATAGGAGACAAGGGACACGATGTTTTACCCATGTTCGAGCCCTCTTGATGGAGGTAAAACCCTACGTCCTGCTTGATTTATATTGATGATGTGGGTATTACAAGAGTAGATCTACCATGAGATCAAGGAGGCTAAACCCTAGAAGCTAGCCTACGGAGGGGCACATCCAGAAGCTGTGCAGCGCCGGATATCTGTCCAGCGACATTGCGCACCGGCTCCCCGACGAGGGGGAGCTCATCCCCACCCCCAGGCCCCATGAGAGGGTAGTATTTCTTTCCCATTTCCTCCGCGGACTGGGCTTCCCAATCCACCCCTTTGTCTGGGGGCTCATGTTCTACTACGGCCTGGATTTCCATGATCTAGCCCCGAATTTCATTCTCAACATCTCGGTGTTTATCTTCGTGTGTGAGGCCTTCCTCTGCATCCAGCCCCACTTCGACTTGTGGTTCAAGACCTTCAGTATCAAGCCGAAGGTTGTGAAGGGCAGCCAAGCGGAATGCGGAGGTTCCATGGTGGGCAAGATGCCCAACGTTACTTGGCTTGAGGGCACTTTCGTGGAAACCATTAAGGGGTGGCAATCGGGGTGGTTCTACATCACCGAGCCACGTGACCCTGAATGGGAAGCTACCCCCGAATTCAGATCTAGCATCCCCATACGGCTCACCTCCTGGAAAGAGAGCGGCCGTACATGAGGTGATTCGGACGAGCTAACCGGACTCCAAGCCTGCATCCAAAAGCTAGTGAGCAAGAAGCTCAAGCTTGTGAACATAGTCCAGGTCATGCTCATCCGCTGGATTCTCCCGTGCCAACGACGGGGCTTCAATATGTGGGAGTTCGATTCGGCGCAGCACCAGACTTTGAGCGGGCTCTTCGACACTACGTACGAAGATGCCTGGAGGGTGCCGTTTAAGGGCGCGGAGGCCCCCGCATCCGCTACCGAAGATCGCGGATTCAGCTCGCAGCGTCCGGCTAGCGAGGTAAGCGATTTTGCCCTTTACGGGACACTTGTTTTCCATAGTTTGACTCTATGCGGGATCTAAACTCCCCCTCCTTTGACAGGACTGGCTGAAGAAGGCTGAATAGACTATCTGTCCAGCCCCATTGCCAGAGGACCTAGTGGACGCCCGCTTAACGGGGCTGCTGGCTCCGGCACCCCACGTGGTGCCGGAGAAGAAGGCCAAGAAGAAGGCCACGGGCACTCGGAAGAGTTCCCGTTTTCAGGTGTCATCGGATGATGACTCCGAGGAAGACTCCTCCCACAAAGGCGAGGAGGAGAAGAAGGCCTCTCCCCCAGCGGGGGGAGGGAAGAAAAGGAAGGCCTCCCCAACGAGGGAGGCCGAAGGGTCCAAGAAGGGAAGGATTCTTCCCCCGGACTGCTCTACCAATGCCGGCGATGACGACGAGGATTGGCCCCCAAGGGCCAAGCCCCTGGCGAGATCGTAAGTATCCGGATTCCCGAATAACTTTATGATTTTTCTTTTTCGTCACATGGTACGGTGTCCTTCTAATGCCGCATACAACCCTGCAGTCTGCCCAAGGATGACTTTCCCGCTTCATCGAGCGGGTCCTTGGGTGCGTCGGATATGGATTCCCTTCCGACCGCCTCCACCCCCCGTGATACGGATGATGCCGAGGTTGGATCCCGGGAAGGGACCCGCCAGGAGGAGGAGGCCCCAGAGGTGCCGCAGGGCAACCTCCCAGACTTTGCACCGGACTCAGCTCCGGAACCCGTAGTGGCTCCGGAGTCCGGCGGGCGGCCCCTTCGTAAGAAGGGCAAGACCATGACGCCGGCAGGCTCCGTCCAACCGGAGGCGCCGGATAGCTTGCTGGAGGCGCTCGAGGGCGCCTCCATCAAAGAGGAACACCGCACCGTCATGAGTGTGGTGATTCAGAAGGTTTAGCTTGCCAAGAGCGGGCTGACCGAAGCTTGTAGCAGCCTTCTAACAGGCTTTGAGGTAAGAATTTTGATATATGTAAAATAGTACCGCATAGATAGTAGCCCCTGATGCTCGGTTCGGTATTTGGAAAGAAAAGCCGGACTGAGGATCTAAAAAGATATACGCAGGAGTCATAAAAAATATGTCAATATGGGATTGCAGGCTGTGCTGCTGACCTCTGCCGCACTGACTGCGGAGGTCAATACTTTGAAGCAAAGCCTCGAGCGGTCCGAGAACGAGCTCGGTCGTCCCAAGAAGCAGCTCGAGGACAAGGAAGGTGAGTAACACCTTATTAAAATTGTACCTTACAGAAAAGGATTTGGTTGCAAGAAGAATGACAAGGATAACATGGGTATTGCAGGGGCCACGAACGAGGTGGCGACCCTGAAGGAGGCGGTGTCCGCTGCCGACCGTAATGCAGCCGCGGAGCGCACCAAGTGGGAGAAGCAGGAGGCGCGGGTGGCAGAGGTACAGCAAGAGCTCCAGGCTCTCGTGGAAAAACATGAGAGTCTGGAGCGCGACTCGAAGACTCGAGAGTCCGAGCTTGCATCGGCTCTTGAGAGTGCCAAAGCTGCTGAGGCCGAAGCCTACAAGGCCCTCCAAGAAATCGAGGCGTTGAAGAAAATAGCAGCGGGTAGGGCATTTTTCATGCAAAGTAAGCATGTTCGTGTGAATTACCTATCACTTACCCAAATTCGGAGCTCTCCAGGAGCGTTCGCAGATCTGCCCCGCAGCGTGTCCGATGCTGCTGCTTTCTATAGGGCCGAGGAGGGGAGCTCGACGGAGAAGGTCTTCTGGTCTCAGTATGCTGAGGCCGGACATCCGGTGCCCCTTAGCGACCAGCTGAAGCAGCTGGTCGAGCTCCACAAGGTGGCCGAACAGGCCATGAAGGGCCTCATAGTTCGGCTGTGGCCTAAGGAGGCCATGCCTAGGAGCTACTTCGGCCTGGTGCGGCGGCTGGTGGATGCGTGTCCATGGGTTGAAGTCATCAAGCACTCTGCCTGCATTGAAGGTGCCCGTCAGGACCTTGCCCACGCGGTGCACTGGGGCAAGATGGATGCTCAGAAGCTTGTGACAGACGCGCCACCGCTGGGCAAGGAGTATCACACGCCCGAGATGTATTATAAGAGTGTCCTGAAGGGTGCCCACATTATTGCGGGTGAGTGCTCCAAAGATGTAATATTTGAGTAGACTCGCATTTTGTTATCCTGTGCGCTGAAAACTTTGTTCATATGCGCTAAGCAACGCTTGTTAATTTAAAATATTACCTTCTGTGCGGCTGTTTATCAAATCTGAGAGATGGCAAGTCGTCGGCTTCAGCCCCCATGCCACGAGTGCTGGGGTGTTCGGGATAAATTTGAGCACTCTTGTTCCCATTTTTGGGTCCATCTAGGGAGGCGCTCAACACAACGAACAAGGCAACCGGACTTATAATGCTTGAACACTCTCACTTAGCCATAGAATTCTATAATTTTAAATTTCGGCGAAGCCCCTAGTGTTCGGAAGGCCGAATTTGGGGCGCTATCCACGCCTGGGCCGGACAAAGCCGGCTCCTCGCTCTAAGCGGCATAAGTCTTTAGGGACTCGCAAAAAACCTCTCGAACAGCGACCGGCTCTCGCCTCATCATGACGGTCAGTTTTAGCTTTCTCCACTGAGGCGCTCGCCCAGCTCAACTGGGGCGCAATCGCAGTGGTTCTCCTAGTGCTACCTTAGCCGATACAACGGAACATAAGGTACCAAAACATGGGAGCCGGGCAAACCCAACTATTGACCCAAGACATGATTCGGAGCCGATGCATATAATGCTATAAGTTCGGGGTGCCGCACTTGTGAAAGTGTTCGGACTTATCACACCATGATGCGGAAACATAAGCCCCTGGTGTATTTAGCCGTACCAAAGTGTACGGATGCAACATGTCATAAATGAACATATGTATAAGAAAGAAATGCAATTATGAGCAAAAAGGTGCTGCATTGTTTATTCAAGAAATACTGCTGTGAATGCAGAATGATACAAATGGTGCGATAAGCAAGGGATGGGACTATTAAACATGTCCCCCTCCAGGGGTAGGCTGCGGAATGGTGTATAAAACAGATTTAATGCTCGTAATGGAGACCACCTGGATATTTGTCGTAGCCTTTCTCCTTCCCTAGTTGTTGCATCGTGAGTTCGGCAGGTCTGCTGCCGGACAGGGCCTCTGATGAACGGAGTCCTGTGGGTAAAAATAAGAAAAAGAGAGAAAGAAAAAAAAGAACGACACACTTCAGAAAACCTGGTGTGGTTAAGCCGCATTCTGAACCTATCGTGGTCGTGCCCCTCCCCCCATACCCATGGTATCTCCAGAGCGTAATGATGTATGCGAAGGACCTATCTTGAAATTTTGCAGGGGCTGGGGTTGGGGCCGCACTGCTACGCGTGCTCGGAACGTGCCAGGTGGTCTTGTTGTAGGTTACTCCGGGCGTGTTTAGCCGTGTCCGGTCGCTTAACGGCCGGACTCGAGAATTGCCTTAGGAGGCTGCACTGTACTTCTGCCGCGAGAGCCGCTGTATGTTCCTCCGTTCGGAGAGAGTGTTCAGTGTTTCGTTGACCGTGATGAGTCCTCGAGGGCCTGTCATCTTGAGCTTGAGGTATGCGTAGTGCGGCACCGCGTTGAAATTTGCAAACGCGATACGTCCGAGAAGAGCATGATAGCCGCTGCGGAACGGAACTATGTCAAAGATTAACTCCTCGCTTCAGAAGTTATCCGGGGATCCGAAGACCACTGCCAGTGTAACTGAGCCTGTACAATTGGCTTCTACACCTGGTATGACGCCTTTAAAGGTCGTCTTGGTAGGTTTAATCCTTGAGGGGTCTATGCCCATTTTGCGCACTGTATCCTGATACAGCAGGTTAAGGCTGCTGCCGCCGTCCATCAGGACTCTGGTGAGGTGAAATCCATCGACGATTGGGTCTAAAACCAATGCGGCGAATCCGCCGTGGCGGATGCTGGTGGGGTGGTCCCTTCGGTCAAAAGTGATCGGGCAGGAGGACCATGGATTGAACTTCGGGGCAACTGGCTCCATCGCGTATACATCCCTGAGTGCACGCTTCCGCTCCCTTTTGGGTATGTGGGTTGCGTATATCATGTTCACCGTCCGCACTTGTGGGGGGAAACCCTTCTGTCCTCTATTGTTCGGCGGTCGGGTCTCTTCCTCGTCATCGCTATGCAGCCCCTTGTCGTTGTTTTCGGCAATTAACTTGCCTGCCTGCTTGAATACCCAACAGTCCCTGTTGGTGTGGTTAGCTGGCTTTTCGGGGGTGCCGTGTATCTGGCACGAGCGGTCGAGTATTCGGTCCAAATTGGACGGACCTGGAGTAGTTCTTTTGAATGGCTTTTTCCGCTGACCGGGTTTAGAGCCTCTGAATCCGGCAGTGACTGTCGTATCCTCACTATTGTCGCCATTAATGCGGTGTTTGTTTTTGTTGTGACGCGACCTGCCATTGCGGTCCTTGATATCCGGACTGCCAGAATTTTTGCTGAGGTTGTTGCTGCGTGCTAGCCAGCTGTCCTCACCCGCACAGAAGCGGGTCATGAGTGATGTGAGGGCTGCCATGGATTTCGGCTTTTCCTGTCCCAGGTGCCGGGCAAGCCACTCGTCGCAGATGTTATGTTTGAAGGCCGCGAGGGCCTCCGCATCGGGACAGTCGACAATTTGATTTTTCTTAGTTAGGAACCGCGTCCAGAATTGTCTGGCCGATTCGTCTGACTGCTGAATTATATGTCTAAGGTCGTCAGTGTCTGGTGGTCGCACGTACGTGCCTTGGAAGTTATCGAGGAATGCGGCTTCCAGGTCTTCCCAACTCCCAATTGACTCTGCTGGCAAGCTGTTAAGCCAATGACGGGTTGGTCCTTTAAGCTTGAGTGGGAGGTATTTGATGGCGTGGAGATCATCACCGCGGGCCATGTGGATATGAAGGAGATAGTCCTCGATCCAAACCGCGGGGTCTGTTGTGCCATCATAAGATTCAATGTTCACGGGTTTAAACCCTTCGGGGATTTGATGATCCATTACTTCATCTATGAAGCATAGCGGGTGTGCGGCGCCTCTGTATTGGGCGATATCACGACGAAGTTTAAGAGAGCTTTTTCTACTGTGTTCGGCCCGGCCGGACTTACTGTGTCCGGCGCGACGGTTGTCGTGATGTATCATGGGGCGCCCATGCGATCCATAGATCGATCTTGATTGTCTTGCCTTATCCTCCAATATATCTCACAAGTCCAGAGCGTTCCCCTATGGCCTTGTGCTTTTCGAGCGATGCCGGGGTACGGTTCTAGTCGAGGGCCTACAGGCCTCTCTGTCACGGCCACGGGGTGGTCGGTCAGCCGTATTGTCTGCTGGTGATGCAGGTTCATATGGCTCCTCCTCTAATCGGGGGAGCAGCTTGCATTTAGGGTAGCTTTCGGAGGGGCGTTCGAGCTCATGCTCTTCGGTCGCGAGGACTTCAGTCCATCTGTCGGCTAGCAGATCTTGATCAGCTCTAAGCTGCTGCTGCTTTTTCTTGAGGCTGTTTGCCGTGGCCATAAGCCTGCGTTTAAAACGCTCTTGTTCGACGGGATCCTCAGGCATGACGAATTCGTCGTCGTCGAGGCTTGCCTCATCTCCGGAGGGAGGCATGTAATCCTCTACATCTTCGTCTGTCGTTCTCTCATGAGGGCTGGCATCTCCGTCCTCCTGTGCTGAATATTGCTGGAGGGGGTTGTCGTCGGCACTGTCTGGGGTGTTATTATCTCCGGTGCCGGAATCTCCATTCTTGCTGTGGCGGGATTTAGAGCGGCGCCGCTGACGCCGGCGCTTGGGCTGTTTCTTGGAGGGGTCATCCTCCGCTGTTCCTTCGCCATTCCCATCCTTTGGGATATCCACCATGTATATGTCATATGATGAGGTGGCTTTCCAGTGCCCAGTAGGCGCTGGTTCTTGGTCGTCTCCGGTATCGTCGTCCATACCGTCGATGTCTTCGGAGTCGAAGTCTAGCATGTCGGTTAGATCGTCGACAGTGGCTACTAAGTGGGTGGTGGGTGGGCTTTGAATTTCTTCGTCGTCCGCATCCCAACCGTCCTGACCGCAGTCCGGCCAGGGCTCTCCTGATAACGAGAGATACTTTAGCGAACTCAAGATGTCGCCGAAAGGTGAGTGTTGAAAGATGTCCGCAGCGGTGAACTCCATGATCGGCGCCCAATCGGATTCAATTGGAGGGGGCGCGGGAGGTTCGGAGTCCGGCGAGGAGTCCGGCACCTCGGAGTCACGAGCTTCATGAGGGACAAGGTCAGTGTTCGGCTCTATCGCCGTAGAGGTTGCACCCCCCGAGGCGGTGTCTAGCCACCCGTCCTCGATCTGCGCAGCCGGCTCCGAATTGAAGATCGGAGCGGACTCGTGTGCGGCCTCCAGGGTACTGTCCGGCTGCAGAGCTAAATCATGCCCATCATGACAGTGCGGCGCGCTCGGCTGTGGCTCGAATCCATCGAAGATCAAGTCCCCGCGGATGTCAGCCATGAAGTTCAAACTTCCAAATCTGACCTGACGGCCAGGGGCGTAGCTTTCGATCTGCTCCAGATGGCCAAGCGAATTGGCCCGCAGTGCAAAGCCGCTGAATACGAAGATCTGTCCAGGGAGAAAGGTCTCACCCTGGACTGCGTCGTTGTTGATGATCGAAGAAGCCATCGAGCCTATCGGTGACGACACAGAGGAACTCTCAATGAAAGCACCAATGTCGGTGTCAAAACCGGCGGATCTCGGGTAGGGGGTCCCGAACTGTGCGTCTAGGCGGATGGTAACAGGAGACAAGGGACACGATGTTTTACCCAGGTTCGGGCCCTCTTGATGGAGGTAAAACCCTACGTCCTGCTTGATTGATATTGATGATGTGGGTATTACAAGAGTAGATCTACCACGAGATCAAGGAGGCTAAACCCTAGAAGCTAGCCTATGGTATGATTGTTTTTCGTCCTATGGACTAAAGCCATCCGGTTTATATAGACACCGGAGAGGGCTAGGGTCACACAGAGTCGGTTACAATGGTAGGAGATCTACATATCCGCATTGCCAAGCTTGCCTTCCACGCCAAGGAAAGTCCCATCCGGACACGGGACGAAGTCTTCAATCTTGTATCTTCATAGTCTTGGAGTCCGGCCGATGATGATAGTTCGGCTATCCGGACACCCCCTAGTCCAGGACTCCCTCAGCCATGCCAGACAGAAAACAAGGAAGAGTAGAAGACGGTAGGTCACCACCACTCGGCTCCAAGTAAGGCCGCCGCTCCTACACTCCGGTGGAAGCCAATCATGGTGGGTTGAACATCGACGACAAATTAGTTGTTTGGTGGCAACATGGAGTCGAACAACTTCACTTCCTGTGGATCTGGAGGTCGAGCAAGAGAGCGGCGAGGTGAAGATGGATAAGAAGCTTCAGTTCTTGGGGCTCAAGCGGGACGGCGATGGGCGCTAGAGATCATAGATTATGTTAATTAACTATACCTCTAGAGCAGCACTTTTTAGTTGAAGAATATCTGAAATGTAATGAAATCCGGCTTGTTTATATGAAATCCGGTCGTGTATGAATGAATTTAGTCTGATTAGTTTGAATTCTTGTATCAGTGGCGTTAAATGAACATGCAAAACAATACCTAGTAGCATTATTCTCTGGACACACGGCGGTCACCTCGTTTGCTGCAGTATCACACATAAAAAAGTTTGAGTAGCTTTTTAGCATGCCTCTACATTGCAATCAAAGTCACAGGCCTGGAAAATCATAGAAAACATTCACAAACCAATCAATGATTATGCATCTCAATGATTCACACGTTAGAGACAATACTTACTTCACAAATAAAGAAAAACTGATTGATGTTGATGACGACAAAGGGTGTCCCATTACAAAATATCAAACAAATGTCTTCTTGCTGACAACATTGAGCAAAATTTGACAAGGTGGTCCCATTGCAAAATAACAAATACGTGTCTTTTTGTGAACATCAATGAGCATACTTTGAGAAGGTTTTCCCATTCCAAAATATCAAATGCCTATGATTGTGGAATGGGCGGAGTTTGCCATCAGTTTGCACATTGACATGTCACCTCGTGCTAAATAAACTAGTTAATCTTTTTGTGCAGGTCCACTAAAATGAACCATCTTAGTGCTTAGCTTGTAGGATTTCGCCTTTATATGTTGCAACACCTTGAACAACATCGGCACCTCCTTTCTTGTAGTTAATTTTGTGGCTGAAGGTGAAAATGAATGATTTGAGAACATTCGTTGTATTGTGCATGATGAAGTATTATGGAGGACACGAACATTTTGTGTAGTTCCCACTGAAATCAAGCTGAGCAGCCATGTTTGCATAAACATAAAAGAAGTGATTAGTATGAAGAAAAATGTATTATGAATTATAGTTTAAACATGCACCTACATGATCCATGCAGAGCACACATTTAAAAAAATGGAACTCACCAGAAAGAATCCTAAAACAAAATTGTACTTTCCCATCACAACTACAAAGATGGAGGTCTGTAAGTCCATCTAAGCTGAAGTTAGTTTTGTCTTGTGGGCATTCATGTAACCATCTTTCAACTGCTCCTTCTGATATCGTTCATGTGTGGTGCATGACCCTTCGAAGTGAACAACAACTAAACCACACACGGTCAAAATATCGGAAAGGTGGGCTGCACCATCCTGCAAATTTAAATATTTTTGAGAAATTCAATTTTAATTATTTTGTATGTACACTTTGCTCTCTTCCAATAATTTTGGGCACTTGTATTTGGCCTAAGTAAGTCTGCCATCATGTCTCGTACTACTACCTCCGTGTAAGTTTTTATGCCACACCATATATTTTTTATCAAAGTTTGACCACAATTTTAGACTACTCCCTCATTTCCGGTTTATAGGGCTTAAATTTGAAATCTCACCAACTAAGGCAGATGATGAGTGGAGAAATGTATCTCGTAGTTTAAAAAATTACTCAAATGTTAATTTGCATTAGTTACAATATAAGCGCGGATGACAACTAAATGAGTAGGAATGGCTACATGCATTGGTTGGTTTCTTTTAACCCATGCATGCATCAATTTAACGCACCTTGGAACTTCAACATGTGGTGGAAAGAAGTGAAAATAAGACATATAATATGGTAAAACCAAGAAAAAGAGATGATCCCAATAAACCGGAAAGGAGGGAGTAGTAAGCTACTAATACATGCCAACAAAAAATATATTCAAAGTTTGCCAACATAATTAACTAGTGGCAAAATTTCAAAATCAAGATAACTAATACCTCCACTGGCTGTATGTGCACATTTATTTTCCAGCACATTTCTTTATTTCATCAACAACATTTTGATACATGGAAGTACATTCACCAATTCTTTGCTAGGAGATCAAGACCAATGAAACAAGTACCACAATTAGACATTTTAAAAGATATCCAATTTCCATAATTGCTCCCACTAATTATATTAATATATTCTCTATGTCCTAATTGTTGATCTATGGCTTCTCGAGCCTGCACACTTCTTTCTTCTTCGATTCTAAAGAACTAGATGTTGCATCACATATAATATCATCTCTAGCCTCAATTCTAGCAATGAGTGCATGAGCATCTACTAAATTTTGTGCTATCAATAGATCGATGTATTCTTCTTCCCAAAACAAAAACTTGCATCCATCCTACAGACAAGTTTGAGTATAAGATGGCAAACATGCGCCGAATAAGGGAGTGCAGCCAAATCAAAAGAAGTACTACACACATTATCTTTTTTGCACTTAATGAACACCCATCCGGGATGTTCCGGCGTGGTCAAAACATGGTGGACAACCTTCGGTGGGCATAAATCGCATTTATGAGTGGCAATGGTGAACCTACTAGCTGTTGGGCCAGGGCCTAGCCCGGATAGTGGTCAGCCGTGTCTTTGCCTGTGAACCACTGATGGGATAGACCCGAGCGGCTAGAGGAGGATTCGGTACCTGCACGCGACGTGGAGGCATTGGCTTTGTTGTGCGACCCAGTACAAATCCCGTGGAATGTGCCAAATCTGGCAGCTATGTGCGTCAAATCCCGTGGATGCGTACATAGCGGTTGACCGCTGGCGCCGGGATGAGAGAGGCACAGATCCAACCATCGTGTTGTGGTCGGCTAGGCTATAGTGCAAGGCAGCAACTATGTCCCCGATGGACGTGCGTGTACCTCTTATCCTCTTGTACGTACTCCATTTATCTCACTTCCTTTGGTTTCCCACTCCTATAGTATTCCTATTCTATGAATCTGTGTGTGCCTGTGCCTCCACGCGTGTGTGTTTTTAATAGTGTGTGTGTGTGTGTGTTAGAGAGAGCAAAACATCTACCTATAGAGAGATGGTGTGTACTACTCCCTCCGTCCCATAATGTAAGATGTTTTCCAAATGTCTTACATTGTGAGACGGAGTAGTAGTACGATTTAGCCACGAGAGTCGGTGCATCCTCTCGTTTCCGGGCATCTAGTACAGACAGCTGCCACACCCGCTCCTGACTGCCCTGGCCAACCGAAACCCCTCCGTCGCCCGTGCGCATGCCCCGCCCAAATGGTCAGCGCCGCTCCAGAGAATCGGTGCCGCATTCATGCCCAGGCAGAGCGGACGCAACCTTCACTAGCGCCTATGTTGAAGGGAGAAGCCAATTCAACAAAGGGTGATGGTTGCTTCGTCCGTCCAACTTACTGCCAGGTCTATGTGATTTCATGGCTCATTGGTCATTATTACTAAGGTGGTACGACCGTGTTGAGTCTCAGTTGTACTACACACTTTACTTTGCTGCATGGCACGTGCACCGGATGCTGGATGTCCCACATTCCCGCGAAAGCAGGTAGAGCATCTCCACTCTTTTCAATTTTTCTATTATGGGATGAAACTACAATATTCTCCACTCTTACAGCAGAGGAGTGCGAAAGTAGTGAAAACACGACAACTAATTGATTACATGGCCTACCTCACGCTACCACCATATTTTTTGGACATCGTGCGACACGTAGCTCTTTAGTACACAATATTGTAATTTCTCAGCAAGATAAAATTGTACAATGCTATGAAGCTTTCAGCTTCTGTTTCATGTATCTTGCGTCCAAGGTTGCCCCGTTGCAACATTCCATGAAATACAAAGGAGACTAACATGCATGCTATTGCATCTCGATGATTCATAGATCGTAGCCAATATGTACTCCCTCCGTTCTAAATAAGTGTCTCACCTTTATACCAAGTTTTCAAACTTTAGTACAAAGTTGTACCATAGTTGAGACAATTATTTTGGAACAAAGACAACTAAAGAAAAGAATGATCCATCCAGTCCCTAGGCCTTGAACCCTAAACCCTAACCAGGTTTTAATTTGCTAGCGAGGTTGAACCTTCTGAAGGAATGAAGTTTGCAACACTTTGACCATCGGATCAATTTGTGCAGTTTCACTGAAATTGAGTTGAGCATCCCTGTAGGAAAAGAAATTGAAGAAGTGTGATTAGAATAAGACTAGTGGCACTTGTTGATGAAACATAAACTCATCAAAATATAGTAGAAGCCAGTAGAGGTATGTGCGGGGCAAAGACGTAGAGAAATATCCACATGGAGCGATGTGGGGAGTTGGGGCAGTGGTGCAAGTCAGCTGTAAAGGAAGTTGTACCTGAGGGATGTCGGGATGTAGCTAGGTGGACAGTGGGAGGCAACATCTGCCCATGCCACGACAGTGAGCAAGGAATGAAGGCAATGTCGCTGGCTTTGTGAGAGAGAAGGAGAGGACCCTTGATCGGGATGCGCCAACAGTGGGTTTTTACCCTCGTCGACCATGACCGCATCTACACAAACATCCTCCCCTCCCCCCAGCGGACGTAATCTGCCAAGATGTGTGACTAAAGATGTGGCTACAACCATTTTGTGCGAGAGAGTGTGAAGATAGGAAACCTAGCAAGCAACCGCGTAGGCTCCTGGCTATGTATATAGTGGAGTGGTTTCTTTTTCTCTCCATATGAACCTATTTATATTACGTACATCCAACTGAAAAAACTTTAGTTATAAATAACGTGGCACCATTCTTGTGCGGTTCCCGACCTTCCATTAAGTGAGTAACTACTACACGAGTCAAATTATCACGTGGGATGCATATTCGTACAGAAATGAGCTCCACCTGTAGCCACACGTGTGTGGTTGGTGAATACGCAAAGAGTAGTACGTGCGTGGGTGCGTGCACCTCTTCTCTTCGAGCATGGTTATTAAAAGTATATCCAACTTCTCGACCAAGTGGTTATTAAATGGGCAAAGAGTATAGGTAGTAATAATGACTAATGAGCCGTCAAATCACGAGACCCACCTTTACCTAAGTTTGACAGAGGAAGCAGCCATCATTTCACTCCTCGTTGAATATCCATCTGCTGCTACCTCCACAAAAAAAACTAAAAATCCGCTGCTACCTCCGCAACATGGTTAATAATATAGTCATGTCAATCACGACGTAGAAATATCATTAAATGATACAACAGGGCTGGTGTCGGATGTCGGTTTCTGGCAAAACCCTTAAGGTTCAAACTCTGGGGTGTGCACGAAGATCTTCTCCCTACTGATTCACGCCCCAAAACCTCACCGAGAATCTAAGCTAGCGCAATGAACAACACAAGAGACACAAAATTTATATAGGTTCGGGCCACCGTTGTGGTGTAATACCCTAGTCCTGTGTGAGGTGTGGTGGATTGCCTCTTGGGCTGATGAGGAAGAACAACCCTGCGAGGGGTGTTCTTGAGCTGGTGCGGTGTTCTACTAGGGAAGGATCCGATTCCCCCTACTGTGGTGGCTATCTCTATTTATAGAGGCCCTGGTCCTCTTCCCAAATATTGAGCGTGAAGGGAGCCAACAACGGCCATTTTGAAAGGAGACAACTATTACAATCTATCCTGACTAGAGGTAGTCTTCGACTGCCAAAGGCATTGGTGATGACGCCGTCTTGGGCTCCATGGTGACCTCCATCCTGCCGCTCTGCTGGTCTTGGTCTCGTTGCACCAATATGGAAACCTTTGCTTGATGCCTCGGTACTCCGCGCCTGCGCTTTCCCCCTTTGCACGAAAGACGAAATGAGGACACCGTGCAGGATGGCGCCCGCCTAGCACCCGCCTGGTCTTGATCGTCATGGCTTGCGTCACGAGCACCTCACGAGGTACCCCTTGCCTTGATCTCTCCGCCTCCTCGCGAGCATGCCCGGTGAGGCCGCCCCCGAGGAGGCCTTGTGCCGTCCGCCCCGCGAGGCTTGGCCCCTGGAAAGGGTCTTGAACTTGGGTTGATCAAGATGTGTCGTACTGGGCCACTACTTGAGCCACGCTGCAGGCCACAGGCAGGCAAGCCTAGGGACCCCCGTTCCCAGAATGCCGACAGTAGCCCCCGAGCCCAAGGCGCGCTCAGACTTGACTTAGCAGCGAAGCCAAAGGGAAAGTGCGGAGTGTCGCGGGCCCCAACAGCCTGCGGCCTTGGTCACCGCGTGGCGGTTGATTGGACATGGGGGTATCCGCTTCCCCATGCTGCCTCGACAACTTCCTGATTTGACGAGTCACTTTTGCATGCAAAAAGAGTCATCATTACCTGTGATCATGGAGGCCGATGGTTGGCCTCCTCTGCACTATAAGTATGGAGAGGCGTGAGCCCCCGTTTTCCATCTCTTCTCGCTCCGCCTGCTTCTTCTCCCTTGCTCCGCCTCCATTCTTGACGCCAATGGCACCAATCCGCCAGTTCTCGGCCGAAGAGAAAGGAATGGCTCCCCGATAGGGTCCTGACAGGCTCCCGCTGAAGAAACGGCCGGTCCCGCACCGCCTCGACTAGGTTGCGAGGCCAGAGACGACGAGCCCATGGTGCAAGTGGCCACCTCCAGGGTTCCCGCTATCCCTGTATGCCCGGGCCGAGGGCCCTGGAGAAGGAGACGGCAAGCGACGCCGTCCGTGCCACCGGTGAGGCCGACGTGCTCTGGCAGTGCGCGCCATTGCTCCTGGAGTCCACACCGCGGACTCCTCTCGTGAGCTCATGCTCCATGCCGCGATGCCTCCAAGCACCTGCATCCGCTTCCCTCCATTCTTTGCCTTCGAGTTGCCGCCAAGGGGGCCTCTCAAGCTTTGGCTGCAGAACACCGACTGCGGCGCCCCGGCAACCAGGGCGGAGGTTGAAGTCGTCGCTCCGGGCAAGGTCTTCATGACCTGAGGCTGGGGCGAGATCTCCCGGGTCTCCCGAAGAGGAGGTGCCCTCGTGATTTATTTTGAATAGGATGGCGCCTCCTTGATGCTCTTCAAGGTCTTCAACACAGAAGGCCGCCGGCTGTAGTGCTGCCCCAGAGGAGGCAGCCAGGACATCAACGTGGCAAGGGCTAGGCCTGCCGCCCGCTTCCCCAACGGCTCCTGTGGCAGCAGTGGTGATGCTTGGGATTCCAGCGACTCTCCCAAGCTCTTCGTGACTCCGGAAACGAGCAACGACAGCTATGTGCCCGCGATCTCGCGTCGTGCCCGGAGCAAGGCGGCTGCGCCACGCTGCTGGCGCAGCTGATCTGGATGGGGTTGGCGCCAGCCTCCCGTGGCCCACTATTGATGATAGCGTCGGCCATGGAGGCACGTGTAGTTAGGGCTCCTTAGGATTTGCGTCTTTTGTTCCCTGCGACGAATCGAGAAAACACCCCGTGGGGGCATATAAAAGGGTCTGCAATGTCTTTTGTCGATACTATCCTTATTATGAAGTGGTGCACATGCTCGTCCTATCCCGGCTTGGTTCGCGACGACTTGGTGCTCTACACTGACAGGTCCCGGTCCCTAGGCAGGCTTCAGCCATCGCTGGTATGCCAGGTCGCGATATCGTGGTCAAGGCCAGGAGGTGAGCGACCCGAGGTCCAGTAAGAGCCCCTGAGGCGCGATGCTCAGGAGGTCCCCTTTAGCGCTCAAGCAGCCACCAAAAGGCAAGAAAGGAAAGCAATGTCGCCGTCACAGAGCCGCATTAAGTGGAGATTTGGGGCCGCGTCGATTAGCTATTCCAGGCGCAAAACTTATCTCAAAAGCATGGAGTCGTTCCTTCGCGAGGAGCCGGACTTGCGCGCCAGCAGGTGGGATGTAGCTGGGTTAGGCCCTCGCGAGCTTCCCCTGTTCCCCACACTCTCCTTAGTGCTCTACGTCCTCAGGTCCCGGCCCCCGAGCGAGCTCAGCCGCCGCTAGTATGCCAGGTCACGATGCCGTGGACATGGCCAGGGGGTGAAGGCTGGATAGCTAGTAAGAGCTCCTGAGTCGCGATGCTCAGGAGCCCCCCTTTTATCGTGCAAGCAAATCGAGCGGGAAAGAAAGAGAGAGCTCGTGGTGCCATCCGTTGTAGACCTCGGGAGTTTCCTGCAATCCAACAAGAGTAGGGGTTGACATTATGATTAACGGCCGGCCAATGGTTGCTCCGAGAGAGAGGGGTAAGGGCACTGAGGGCCTGGTGAGGTGACGCTTGCGGGGTTGCCACGGGTCAGAGCTCGGCCACTCAGATTTGTCGACGTTGCAGGGACGGACCCATGCGCAAGCACCATGCCAGCGCGAGCGGCTCCAAAGGTAGGTGTCAATCGAGCAGGCGATTATCACAGGCGGGTTAAGATGAGAAGCAAATCAACTTAGACAAATGCAGGAGGGATACACACCACTGGGTCAGGCCTGAGCGGCTTGGGGATGATGCAGCCCGAGGGGTGCCCCCAATAAGTTAAACTAAAGACATCAGCAAAAGGGATACATGCCACAGGGATGGACCCGTGCGGCCTGGGAATGATGCAGCCCTTAGGGTGCTCCCAGCTGAAATGAACTCGAAAGATGTCACCTGGTACCATTGTAGAGGGGGTGTTGGAGTAGCTGAAGGTGCGCGGTGATGAGGCCGACCCTCACGAGCCGCCGGAGCGCTGAGCCTCGGGAGGCTCTAAGGGTCCGGGCGGTTGCTCGAGGACCATTTCCATCTCCGCCAGGACCGCGTGATGCCTGGCCTCCTGAGCCACCAGAATACTCCACAGATGGCACTGGTGAGTAGCAGCCGCGTTCGGCAGGCCGAAAGGCATGCGAATGTAGTTGTGCGGCTGACTCTCGCAACATCCCACGCGCGAAGGCCAGAGGCGCTCCTGAAGCGCGGCTTGGTTGAGCCCTGGGCAGTCGATGGAGATGCGCAGGCCGCCATCCTCACCTGGATGGGGAGCTACGCCACGCGGGCGGCGATCGCCGCATATGACTCTTGATTCCTGAAGCTCGTGAGGGTTGGGCCTTCCTTGCCCCATGCCTTCCTGAGGGAAACATGTTGCGAAGCACGCCTCAAAGTGGTGCCCGAGCACCTCCCTCGTGATCTTGGCAAAGTCTGAGGCTCTCTAGAAGAGATCCCCTGAGCCCTGCCCGTGGAGGGTGCCAGGCGCGCCTTCCTAGGTGATGGAGGGAGGCACCCCTTTCACGGGCGAGGATCCTGATGCGACACCTCCTGCGATGCCATCCTCCTGAGGCCTTGAGCTGGGCGATGTCTTCTTCTTCTTGGGAACTTCCCCAGGAGGGTTCTCGCTCTTGCTGTCTGGGTCCTCGATTGATGCTACTTGGAAGGCATGCTCGAGGGAGCACACCGTATCCTTCTCTTCACCAGGAACTGTGATGATTCTGCCGCTTCCTCACATCTTGATGATGTTGTAACCATAATGGGTCACATCCATGATCTTGGCCAGGGCTGGATACCCGAGGATGGCATTGTATGGCAAGAGAATGTGGGCGACGTCAAAGTCGATGAGCTCGGTACGGTAATTGTTGCGCTGCTCGAAAGTGATAGGGAGGCGGACCTGCCCTATCGGGGTGGTGGAGCCGTCAGTAACTCCTGATAAAGGCTTGGTAGGCTGAAGTTGATCATATGGCACTTGAAGGTTGTTGAACATTTCGACAGACAGAACGTTGAGCCTTGCACCGCCATCGATGAGGGTCCTGGTAACTTGCATTGGGAGGACGCCAGCTGTGGCTGCACACTTGAGTTGATCCGTTGAGCTGAAAGTGATGGCGCACGTGGACCATCTGGGTGGGCGCGTGGCCTCGAGCTTGGGGAGGACTGCATTCACCTCGCGAGCAAACTGCTTGAAGATGCACTGAGAGGCTGGGGCCTGGGCGCCGCCCAAGATGCAAGCGATAGCACGTGGCTCCTGGAAGCCCCCAGCTCCCTCGTCCTGGTGGTGGTCATCATTCCTTCTTGGCTGTGGTGGCAGAGGAGGAAGGCCTACGTTGCCCTGTGGGCGATCCTCGCGAGGCTGATCCCTCTAAGCTCCCTCGCGAGGCTGGTCCTGCTAGTGATCCTTGCGAGGTCGGTCAGGCCACTCCTAGCGAGGGCCTCGATCGTCCTATCGCCCTCCACCTCTTCCTCCTCCTCGGTCGTAGCCCCGGTCGTTGCGCTCGGGGCGTCGACCGATGCATCATTCTCGAACGGCTCTGAGCTCCGAGCATTTGTTGGTGTTGTGGGTCTAGAGGTTGTGGTAGGCGCAGAATCTGTTACCCCTGGACGACTCTGGCCGGTCCCTGCCGCGCTTCATGTCCAGTAATGCTGCGAGTGCGGCTGCTCCTTTACGCTTCACGTCCCTGGCCTTGGCCTTCTTCTCTTCTGGGTCAGCAGCTGGAAGCTCGAGGAGGGAGAGACATCCCTCCTCAGCTCTTGCGCACTTTGTTGCCAGTTTGAACAGCTCCAGAGATGTGCACAGGTTCTCATGGATAGCGAGCTCCTCCTTCATCTTGATGTCGCGGATGCCATCGGAGAACGCTGAGATGATGGCCTCCTCAGTCACCTTGGGAATCCTGAGGCGAGCGCTATTGAAATGCTGTATGTACTTATGCAGGGTCTCTCTAGGCTGCTGCTTGATGCGGCGCAGGTCACCCACGGCCGGAGGGCGGTCGCGAGTGCCCTGGAAGTTGGCAATGAAACGGCTGCGCATCTCGTCCCAAGAGGAGATCGAGCCAGGAGGCATGTTCAGGAGCCAAGTGCGGGCACCATCCTTGAGCACCATGGGAAACCAGTTCACCATGATCTTTTCGTCCCCATTGGCCGCCTCGATTCCCAGCTCGTAGAGCTACAGGAACTCCACAGGGTTGGCAGTGCCGTCTTAGCGAGGAAGCTGATCCGGCATAAACTTGCCCGGCCAGGCGACGCTGTGTACTAGGTGG
Organism: Triticum aestivum; assembly: GCF_018294505.1. Lineage (NCBI taxonomy): Eukaryota > Viridiplantae > Streptophyta > Magnoliopsida > Poales > Poaceae > Triticum > Triticum aestivum. The sequence continues at coordinate 355,515,294 of NC_057804.1, read as the reverse complement.
TGAAGGCACGATAACCTGCGGTTGCCACCGGAGCTTTTTGCAGACGCGGTGCTTGCTCTTGATGGTTCCCGCGTGCCACTGCCAGGGGCAGCGCGGGGTCTTGGCATGCTGGCGCACGGATGCGGTCTTGACGTGCTGGAGCGGGGAGCACATGTGCGCCTTCTTGAGGCTGAGGGATTTCTTGGCAGCTTCTTTCTTGCCGTGCGGGCACCGGACGCGGTGGGTCACGCCCAGGGGCCGCGCGCCTTGGAGCCAGGGTGCCTTCTTGGGGAGGAGGTGGCCAAGGCACCCCCTGAGCCGCATCACCCATGCAGGACGGAGGGCGAGGCAGCGAGAGGCACGGCACAGGAGAGCCCCCCGCTGCGCTGACGAGCTCGGTGATGCGCGCGAGCCACTCCTCATAGAGGTCGTCGACGGGGCGGTAGTGCAGGACCTCACATGCCAGGAGCAATGCATCCTGCGCGTCCATGGGGGCGCGACGAGCGTGAGACGATGAACCAGCTGGAGTCAGTGATGGTGTGGCAGTGCGGCCTTCCCGCCGCACCGACGCGTGCAGCGAAGATGCTTGCTACTCGTTCCCCGCCGGGCTGGTGGCGGCGTGGGCGGCAGGCAACGGAGAATGACGAGGAGGCCCACTAACGGGAGCCGTCTGGGTGACGCGGGCGACGAGAGCAGCCTGGCGCTCGGCCTGAGCTCGGCGAGCGTCTTCCATGGATGCGACGAAGCGACGCGACACAGAACACCGGAAAGAAGATTCCGACGCACCCCTACCTGGCGCGCCAAATGTGGGATGTCGGGTTCCGGCAAAACCCTTAAGGTTTGAACTCTGGGATGCGCACGAAGATCTTCTCCCTACCGATTCACGCCCCAAAACTTCACCGCGGATCTAAGCTACTGTGATGAATAACACAAGAGACACAAGATTTATACAGGTTCGGGCCACCGTTGTGGTGTAGTACCCTACTCCTTTGTGAGGTATGGTGGATTGCCTCTTGGGATGATGATGAACAGTACAGAGGAAGAACAACCTCGCGAGGGGTGTTCTTGAGCTGGTGCGGTGTTCTACTAGGGAAGGATCCGATTCCCCCCTACTGTTGTGCCTATCTCTATTTATAGAGGCCCTGGTCCTCTTCCCAAATATTGAGCGGGAAGGGAGCCAACAACGGCCATTTTGAAAGGGGACAGCTAGTACAAGCTATCCTGACTAAAGGTGGTCTTGGACTACCAAAAGCACTGGTGATGACACCGTCTGGACTCCATGGTGACCACCGTCCTGCCGCTCTACTGGTCTTGGTCTCCTTGCACCGAAATGGAAACCTTTGCTTGATGCCTTGGTACTCCGCGCCTGCGCTTGCCCCCTTTGCACCAAAGAGGAAACGAGGACACCGTTCAGGATGGTGCCCACCTGGTCTTGATCGTGATGGCTTGCGTCACGAGCACGTCGTGAGGTATCCCTTGCCTTGATCTCTCCGCCTCCTCGCGAGCCTGCCCGGTGAGGCCGCCCCCGAGGAGGCCTTGTGTCGTCCGCCCCGCGAATCTTAGCCCCTCGCGAGGGTCTTGAACTTGGGTCGATGAAGACGAGCCGTACTGGGCCACTGCTTGAGGCACGCTATAGGCCGCATGCAGGCAAGTCTGGGGACCCCCATTCCCAGAACGCCGATAGCTGGCTCTAAGGCTGGTGAATTCTTTTACTTTGTCTCTTTCTCTTGTTCTCTCATTTACTCATTTTACATAGGAGCAAGTGTAGAGGATGGCTATTCCTTTCGATGGGACTTCTTTATGGGGTTTAAGACTGAGTAGCTCTCAATATTATACCTGTTGTCCACCACTCTGAATCGTGCCATCTATGATACATACTAGTATGATACTCCCATTGCAACAATGAGGTCGACTAGGTCTAGCACGTCCTTTAAGAAGAAATTATCATGCAAAACTTACATTCTTGTTGCGTTCTTCCACATATTGTTCTACTATTAGTACTACTACTTGTTCTCCTATAAACCTTGCACTTGGCATCTAAAAAATATTAACCTTGTGCTTGGCTCTTCACCTCTTTGGGAAGTTGAACAATGATGGTACTACAGTATATGCTCTAGCTATCTAACACCAAATGAATTGTTGCACGTCCACCACGTGGGCGAGGGGCGAGGGAGAGTGCATACTACTATGTCTGTTTCAATATGGACTACATACGGACCAAATGAGTGAATCTACACTCTAAAATACGTCTATATACATCAGTACTTGGAGTATGTAGTTCATATTGAAATCTGCTAAAAGATGTATATTTCAAGCAGTATGATAATCTCTCTAACCAAGGTAGGGACAAGTAGTATATGTCTAACGGAGGGAGTACTTAAATCTACTCCTCATCCTGTGAGCCATCGCGCGCGTCGGCGAAAGAGAGGGCATAGGCATAGTAATCAAGCTTCTCCTCATCCCGTGACTCTGCGAGCCACCGCGCCCGTGGGCGGCGGAGAGGGAGTACTAAGCAATCTTCTCCTCGTTCTACGAGTTGACAGGACACATCAAAAGCAATACATAAGTGCCAACGTTCCGGTCTATATGGCTCAAATTGAAATCTCTCTAACCAAAATAGTTGCTAAGTGGGGAATAAATTTGTTACTACCATATTTCGCAAAAGTACTAAAGATGTGATGGCGAACAGAGGTAGTATGACACCATTAGTATTGCAGTTCTTTTAGAAGGGTTGTAGTAGTCCCTCCCATTCACATATTCACATTTCAAACATCAATAAATATGTTGCATGCAAGGATTAAGAGAAAACTCGGCAATGCATGTAATCCTTCAATCCATATAGGGTCTAAACTCCGTATTCAAGGCCAACTTTGACCACATGTTAGAGCAATAACATGACATGCAACTTACACAAATCATACCATCAAATTCGTTTGTGGTCATTGTAATGCTAACACATGCATGCATTGCAATTATTACATACATGATACAGTAGTAAACAATCACTATCTACTAGTACTAGTTCATTGCTTGGTTTAGATTTGGAATTGAGGCCCACAAACCGGAAAGGAGGGAATATTATTTTCTGGAACAATCCCCATATGGCCATACTTGATGTCTTGGAGAAGGGTTATATGAATTGTTGCAACAGTGTTGTCCAATCTTGACATGTGGTGTTTTTGTTGGAAAATTATTATGAGATGATTCTACGATGTGTGAAATGATGTGTTGTTCGTGTGTCTAACTTACTATTGGAAAGGTGTGGCTTCGAGATTTGATGGCTCATTAGTAGTATTCCTTGCGGTTGTGCACTCATAATTTGCTACATGGCACGTGGACCGGTGTGAGAGCCTGATTTTTGGCCCTTTCTTTTTCTTTTGTTTTTCCGAGGTTTTTGCCTGAGTTTTCTTTTTCCGTGGCTTTGTGGTCTGGAAACTGAAGAAGATGCCCTCTTCCTTGCTTCCTGAGGGGCTTTTCATTCCCATATCTTTAACTAGACCTTGTCAATTTCATCCTAGCCCAATTCCTTTTCTATTAAAGGAATAACTCAAATTGCCCTAGGTTCTGAAGCAACCTATATTTCCATCACTCCAAAAATTCCCAAATAATTCTCATAAATTGTTTGGGTTATATCTTGATCAAATATGGCAAAACTTTTCATTGCCATGTTCAAAATTAATTCCCCAATATTCCTTTTTCTATTCTGCCCTGAATGGCACTTTGAGAAGGAAGTGTCATTTATATTCTTCCTAGTGGCTCCCCACCTTTTTGGTCATGTTTCTATGTCCAAATAATTGCCTCATGCACAAGTTCAATTTTATTTTCCTAGCCAATCTTCCTTAGTGAATTTTCAAATTTCTGTCAAACAGAAGACTTTGTGAAGGAAGTACTAGCTAGGAGTATCCAAATGAGTTGAACTTTTGCACACTCCTTAATGTGCTCATATTAAGCACCTCCACCCATTTGCAGACCCATCCAATTATCTATGTGAGCACAGGAGCAAATCTTTGATTCTGGCAATATTTTCAGGTTGTGAAGCAAGTGCATTTTGTATTGCTTCAAAAATCCTGATAAATTACCAGATCATTCTTATACCCATAAAACACCTCTCCACCCAATTTGGCATCATTTCATGGATCCATTTGATCACCATAATTGTTCCAAGTTTCTGGATAGAAATGATGTTTGTGAAGCAAGTGTCATTTTGGCTTGTTCATTTGGCATGAGCTTTTTACATCATCTTCATATGACCAAATGATCAAGCCTTGCCCAATATTAGCGCAAGTTGACACTCTATGTGAGTACACCATCATGATCTAGTCTCTGGACCATTTTGGTCAGTTCTGAAGCAACTTTAGTAAAACTTGATCCATTTACCATCAAAACCTCCAGGATGAAAGTCCTTCGATAGATAAACCTCCCAGACAAGCTATTTACTGAGTTACCTAGCTGGTGTCCCCACTACACAGCACAAACACTAGGCTGCTGACTTACTTTGGAGCTAAGTGCAAATCTCTTCTTTGCCCCTGGAACGATTTGTTTCCTCATTTATACTTAGGTCACTAGGGTCATTCCACTGGACATGGACGGCCCGGCCAGAAGGCGCCATTTGCACCAGAGCCCGTGGTGATCACGATGGCGTCACGCACATTTCATGCTCTGGCTGGTTCTTACCACTGTTCTCGTCTCCTCCCTCCTCGTCTTGACCCCCAACCATGTCTAGTAGCTACCCCGTGAGCCTCTGCATCGCCCTGTGTTGCTGCTTTGTCCTGGTTCGCAATGAATGCGTCGCAAATGCCATGCACGTGCCATGACCAGCCACTGCCCTCCATTAATGCTTGGTCAGGAGCTTGCCCGTGAGCTCCAGAAGCCTCCCCTCGGCCTATATAAGGACCCCTAGACTCTCCCGCAGCTCCCAAGCCCCTCCTTGTCCCTCCTAGTCCACCGGAGCAACGACATCTCGTCGGAGTTCGCCTCTGACCACCATGGCCGCCACGGTTCCTCCTCGTTTCCGGCGAGCCTAGCCTCCCTCTCCTGCTCTGGTGTTGACCACCATCCTCCCCATGTATCCACGATCCGCCTGAACCCTCTTGCCCTCCCCAGAGTGCCTTGCATCGCCGAGGCTACCACCGTCCGTGCCCTCCTGCCGCCGCCTCCCATCGCCGTTCCTGGCCTCCCCGCGCCTCCCTCTGGTCGGGGATGGTAGCGCTGCGCTGGGCTGCGCCCGCCAGTGGCTTTGCCCTGGCCGGGGATGGCCGGTGTTGGCCGGCCCCCTCGCCGCTCCTCCCCTGCCTCGGCCGCCCCTTGCCTCCTCTGTTCCGCTCGTAAACGAGCACGGGAGGAAGAAGACAGGAGCGCTGACCCCCCCCTCCCCTGCCAGTGGGTCCTGTGCATCAGCCCCACGCGTTGACCAGGTCGGCCCTGCTTTGATTCTGCCCCGCCACGTCAGCGTAAGTGGAAACATAGTTTCCAAAATACGCTTTCCGTTTTTCTGTCCAGGCCCCTGCTTGAAAATCTTTTCATTGCATATAGGTCCCTGGCAGAAAAACATCCATAACTTTTTATTCGTAGCTCCAAATGAGGTCATTCCAATGCTAACTTTTTTGTTTCGTCGAGCCTATTCTGTTGGTCATGCTTTCACTATGGTTTGCCACTGTGAAAATGACCATTATGCCCTTACCCTTATTCAGCCCCCTCTGAGAGAGTATGTTTTCCAGCGACTCGTTCCGCGCGTTTCTCGCACTTTCTCCCGGTGATTTCTTCATCCCCAGGCAAGCCACAATACCCACTTGCATGATAGTCATGCAGGAGCCATGGTTTTCATCTTGAATCTTTATTAAATGTTTGCTTGTTGAAAAGATTGTTATCGTTGTTTCGGTGATGTTGAGATTTGCATGTTCACTTTTGTGCTATGTTCTTTTGTACTCTGTTATCATGTTCTACCTGCTAGTATTTCCTTTCATATGTTTATGCTCGCTAGTAGTACATGTTGACGTTGGTGATGGTCATGCTAGTCAGTATGCCATGCCAAGTGGATATGATTTATTGTTGATATGGTGGATAGTTATGTGATACCCTCATGATTATGTTGATATCATGTTCATGCATTTTATCATGGCTCATTGTCACATCCCTAGCTTCTGGTGCTGCCTAGTGTTCGCATCATGTTTAAATTTTTTAAACTTGAACTGAGGAAATTTGGAAGCCTCAAAACCCTAAATAAAAGAAGGGCAAAAACCCTAAAATCTCATTCATTGTTCCAAAATGCTCTTCTTAGATGTTTAATATTTTTGGCAAGGGTTTTGATACAAACCAAAAATAATGAACATTTTAAAAGGATTTATTTTTGGGACTTTGAATTTAAATCATTAGTTATTTGAATTTGAATTATATTCATATAATTAGAATATAATTTCAAATACCCCTGAAATATTTTATGAGCTTTTGAAAAAGTCCATCTAGCAAAATAAAAATATTCAGAGGAGTTTTTGGCATTGTTTGAATTTGTTTAAATTCAAAACAATGGCAAAAGATATTAATAAAAGAAAACAGAACAATAAAACAGAGCAGAGAGCACTTACCTGGCGCCAGCAACCGGCCCAGCTCCTGTGCTGGCAGCCCACCGGTGCGGCCCAGCCCACCAGGCGTCCCCCCCCTGTCGTCTTCCTCCCTCGCCAGAAGGACAGAGGCGTGTCGCCCGCGCGCGCGCTCGCCGTGGCCACCTCCTGCTTCCACCGAGGCGTTCCCGAGCCTCCCCCTCACGCCACCGCGATGCCACGAACCCCCCTGGTGGCCCTCTCTCCTCTCCCTCACTCGCTGCTCTCCTTCCCCTCTCCCTCTTCGTTCTTCGCCCGATCAGAGAGCCGCCGCCGTCGTTCGCTGCCACCACGCCCACCATGCTCCTCTCGCCTCCCCGTGCAGTCTGCAAGCTCCGCCGTTCCGCCCTCGTCCTCCTCTCGTCTCACGCGACCAGAAGGGCCCCGAGCAGCCACCATCGTCATCGTCTACGAGCTTCGGCTCCGGCGCCTTCTCCGTCGATTCGGCCACTCTGGCGCGCCCCCGAGCCCACTAACCATCCCTGCAGCTCCGCGGTGAGCCTTTGACCCGATTCCCCCTTCCCTCGTCGTCCTTCGCGAGCTCTAGCCCCGATCCCCAACCATGACCGAAGCATCTCGCCGCCGGCCATGGTGTAGCCGTGGCCACAGCCACCGCAGCCCGTTCCCGAGCCCACCATCGTGCTCAGCACGATCGCATGAACCCGTAGACACCCACAACGCCTCCTCCCATGCTCTGTAACGCCACCCCGAGATTGCCCGAACTCCGGCCGCCGCTTTGGAGCTCGCCGTCGTCAGCTCTGGCCTCCCCACGACCCAGCACCCGCACCGTTCGACGCGCGGGAGCAAGGGCTCTCCAACGAGCCCAAGCACGGCCTCGCCCGTGCCCTGTAGCGTGTTTCCGACGGCCGCCACCGTCCCGGGCCTCGCCGGCGTCGAGACGCCGGCGGGATTGACCCTACTGACCAGGGGTTTGACCCCGTTGACTACTGACCATGTGGGCCCAGTTTGACCCCAGGGTCACTGACGCGTGGGCCATGCCCCTATTTAGTTTAAGTGTGAGTTTAATTAGCACTAATTAACTTAGTTAATAAGTTAATTAGTTGACTCACTGAGTAGTGGGCCCAGGCCCTAATTAACCTAGGTTAGTGCTAACCTAACGCTAACTAACTCTGTTAGTTAGTTGTTACACTGACATGTGGGTCCCAGCCGTCAGGTTTGACCCCAGTCAGCCGCAGTTGACTGCTGACGTCGTGCTGACGTCATGCTGGCGCAATATATATTTTCTGGAATTAAAATAATTCAGGAAATTCCAGAAAATTGTATAAACTTCTAAAATTTATAGAAATTCAACCGTAACTCCAAATTAAATAAATCATATATGAAAAATTATCAGAAAAATTCAAGGAATCCATCTGTACCATTTTCATGCATGTTAGAACAACTTATAGATGCTGTTTAGCACAAATCATACTAATGGCATTTAAATATCCACATATGGAGTTTGAGTTTGAATCTTGGATTCAAACCAACTTCATTTAATTTGGTTTTAGTTGCATTAGCACAAACCACAGCATATTGCCATATCTCATTCATGCATCATATTGTGCATTGCATTGATTGTGTTTTTCCTTAGTTGCCGGTGATTGCCCCCTCTCGATAGACGTGATACCGACGATGTGATCGATGACACCGATGAAGAGCTATATTATCTTCAGAAGTGCCAGGCAAGCAAAACCCCCTTGTTCATTCCGATAAAATCCCACTCTCTCGCTCCTGCTCTCTTTTACTGCATTAGGACAACAACGACATATTTGTTACTTGCTGCGGTAGCTGAACCCCTTTATCCTTTGCATGACCTGTCATTGCCACAGTAAATAGATGAAACCCACTAGCATGAGTAGGAGTTGTTTGAGCCCTGATGTGCCTACTCATTCATGCTTGTTTGTCGTGCCTGCTACTGCTTAGAGTTGAGTCAGGTCTGATTCATCGGGAATGAATCGGAGGTGTGTAAAACATGTCCTACTGTTGAGAGCTAAGTGTGTGAACACGATTTGGTAAAGGTAGCGGTGAGAGGCCATGTAGGAGTACATGGTGGGTTGTCTCATTGCAGCCGTCCTCAGGAACTGAGTTCTGTGTTTGTGATCCATGATCAGTTACTACCACACATTGGGCTCCGGGCGCTCCAAGCCCTCTCGACTTATTAATCAACTTGATCTCTGTCCAGGAGTCGCAACTAGTTTCTGGTGTTTGTAGGTAGTGTTAGTAGTCTACCAAGTGGCACCCGGTATAGGTGGGCTTGGGACAGACTAGGCACAGTGGCACGGTGTACCAAGTGGCACCCGGATGGTGGGCTTGGGAACCCTGCTCACATCGTTTGGGGCCGTGAGCGACACCCCGGCCGGATCTCCTTGCGGATGGAACCCGAATAGGCGATAAACCTGGACTAGAGACTTGTTCGGTTAGTCAGGTCGTGGCCGACTCCCTCGCCCGGCTTCCGCTTGAAGGTTGCCGAGGTACATGACGTGTACAGGGCGATAAGTGGCGAAAGCGTGTGTGAAGAAGTACACCCCTGCAGGGTTATCATTATCTATTCGAATAGCCGGATTCCTCGGATATGGAAACTTGGACCCCTTGTACAGTTCATAGACAAGTGAAAGTGGATACCCTAAAATACGCAAGATAAGCGTGAGTGCTATGGATGGCGTTCTCGTAGGGAGACGGGAGTGGATCCATAGTGGTGTATTGATATGGTGAATATGTGGACTCGTGTGCGCCACCTCAAAAGAGTTATTTGCAGTCGTAGTTTAGGATAGCCACCGAGTCAAAGCTGGCTTGCTGCAGTTAAACCCCACCATCCCCTTTGTTGATAATGATGCATATGTAGTTAGTTCTGATGTAAGTCTTGCTGGGTACATTTGTATTCACGTTGCTTAATTTATGTTTTTGCAGAGAGACTTCAGTCTCACTAGTAGTTCCACGTGGACTTCGACGTTTAGCTTGTTACCTCAGCTACGATCTTGTGCCCTCGGCAGGATCTGGTAGATAGTCAGGCTTCTCAGCCTTTTTCATTTATAGTTGTCTGTACTCAGACATGTTAAGCTTCCGCATGTGCTTTGACTTGTATGCTCTGATTGTTGGGTCATGAGACCCATGTTTGTAATATCTCGCTCCTCGGAGCCTATTGAATAAATACTTGAGTCGTAGAGTCATGTTGTGATGCCATGTTGTATTTGCACATATCGAGCATATTGTGTGTATGTTATTGAAATGCTTGGTATGTGTGGGATCTGACTATCTAGTTGTTTATCCTTAGTAGCCTCTCTTACCGGGAAATGTCTCCTAGTGTTTCCACTGAGCCATGGTAGCTTGCTACTGCTCCGGAACACTTAGGCTGGCCGGCATGTGTCCTTCTTCGTTCCTGTGTCTGTCCCTTCGGGGAAATGTCACGCGATGAATACCGGAGTCCTGTTAGCCCGCTACAGCCCGGTTCACCGGAGTCCTGCTAGCCCAGTGCTACAGCCTGGATTCACTCGCTGATGACCGACACGTTCGATGCTGGGTCATGGATGCCTGTCCCTGTAAGTCTGTGCCACTTTGGGTTTACGACTAGCCATGTCAGCCCGGGCTCCTTATCATATGGATGCTAGCGACACTGTCATATACGTGTGCCAAAAGGCGCAAACGGTCCCGGGCAAAGGTAAGGCGACACCCGTGGGAATACCGTGCGTGAGGCCGCAAAGTGATATGAGGTGTTACATGCTAGATCGATGTGGCATTGAGTCGGGGTCCTGACAGCGTTGGTATCAGAGCTTGACTGCCTGTAGGATTACCAAGCCAAACTGGTCGAAGTTGAGTCTAGAAATTCTTTAGTTATATAAGGGAATTGATTGTGGGATGGAACGTAAGGCTCTTTTACTCCTTATACCTTATGCCCTTCTGATCTGAGTCATCTTATCTTTCCTACGGGGTTAAGGAACTAGGCTTTCTCCTCTATCTATCAGGATGACGTGTTACTAATCCGTAGATTTGTAGGGTTGATGGATCTAATCTCAGTCAGTTCCTACTATTTCCGTATGTTAATTGTAGATCTCCAAACCTTGATATTGTGCTTCTGAGTGGTTATGCCACCATTTTTGTAGCATGTCTCCAATCCTTTTGAGCTTTTACAGCCGTTACGCTGTCCGAGTCATCCCAGGTTTCTAAATAGTCGGATGCATTTGCAAATCCCTTCCTCCTGTTTCCGATGTGCCTTTGGTCAGATTAATCACACTAATCAGTGAGTTGAGGTACTTTATTGCCTTGACATATATGTTGGAGCTGGTATTATGACCCTAGGTGTCTTAGGGGATCATCTAGTAATTTAGCCATGATTTGTGTCCCAGTGTGATGATTCTGGCCATCATTCTCGTAAGCATCCCGTGATGCCACTTAGTCAGTAGGCATTTCACTTCTGGGTTTTGAACCCGAGATTCACCCTACTTACATCATGTTGATAGTGTTGCTAGTTCCTTTAGGATATTAGTAACCTTTGCGATAGTCCTCGAGGTTCGTGGTACATCCTTCTTCCAATTACCATGAACCATTCTTGGCAGGAGTTCTTCTGAACCAAAAGATGACAACAAGAGTGCTCTCGATGAGTTCTCCATGCTATATTGTGACTCTGCCAGCTCAACCTTTCTGCATGGGTTATCCGGAAGAAATGTTGAGCTTTGCTCGACATACTAATCTATGCATCCACGACTCAGAAAGATATATGTTCCTTTGAGTTGTCCCTCTTAGTTGTCTTCCGACCCTCTTCTATCAATTGATAGTCAAGAGTATGCGTGCAATCGTTCATCGATTCCTATTACTCTTGTGGTCCGTCAAGCCATTCTATTCCGGAATGACTAGGAGAAACAAACTCCAGTACCTCATCCATACCCAGGATTGGGTCTTAACAGTTGTATTCCGCAGATCAAATGCCAATCCAGCTTTTGGTTCTGTTCTACCTTGGAGTATTACCCCCTTTATGTCAGAATTGTCATGAGAACTGCACCAACTCTCATGAATTTTGACGTAGTGATACTTCTCACCATCATTAGTCATTCCTCGGTCTTCGTGTTGATGCAACCGGAATACCGACAAAAGAATTGTGATGTGTGAAATCAATACTCCTAGCAACCTCGTTGCTTGGTAGTTAAAGGACAATAATTTCATTCTTAGCGTGTTGGTTTTTGAATCATCCTTCTAAGACTGATCGTGCTACCTAGTCCTTATTTCGGTGCACCCTTCGATTGATGAGTTAGGATCTTGTCAAGTCCTCACTCATTTGATCATATCGTCTTGCCCTCAAAAGCGAGATTGTTCTCGAGCTTAGTAACATACCGGTGGTTCGTGATTTTCCGAATATCTTCTCGGAAGTATTACCAGGTTGTCCCCTGACTGTTATGTTGAGCTCGTGATCAAGTTGGTTTCTTGTGAACCACCCTCTCTCCAAGAATCGGTGTTAGATATCCCTGAGCTAGTTGGTTAAGCTAGACAACAACTTGGAGAGTTGGAAGATAAAAGCTTGCCTGACTTAGTTCGTTCCAAAGGGATATCTTGTGTTTGTGTGAGTTGAAGAAAGATGATATCTTCAGCGATTGGTCCCTGTGATCAGTTATTGGACCTATTGCCTTATAAAAACTTTGATTTGAGTACGGGTTATCGTCAAACCAAATCAGAACCAACGATATTCGTAATGTTGTCTTACTCGTGGCTGTCCCTCGAGCATACACCATTATATCTTTTGGTCTGACCAATACTATCACCTTGTTCACATAATGGCGGAATTCCAGTGATATGGAAATTCTGATGAGTTGTTGTTGAGCCCATCAGCAGCATTTTGTCTCCCCCATGATTCATGTTGAACATCCAGCTGGTGTTGGAAACTTCTATAAGCATTATCTTCATGTTCCGTTCATGAAGCATATGTTGGATGGAAGAAGTGACTTCCTCGAATTCATGTGCATTTGGTGCAAGTTGCCGCCATGAGTTTGAGAAAGATTGTTTTATTTCCTCTGGTACCATCTCAAGTCAATTATGCATGTGCAAATGTATTCTATGGTTTGGTAGATTAATTACCTCCACTCCATATGTATTCCCTAGCACACCAAGCCACTGATTGATTTGTTCAAGGAAAAGGAGTTGCTGTGCAAATACTAGTTCATGCACAAGATTCCTATATCCTCAATGATGGTTCCCTACCAGAACTCGGTAGTGTTCTATTGTAAGACTACCATGTGATCATGTTTGTCTGAGACAGCGTGTTCACACATGTGTAGCAGAACCAGCTCATGTTTTGGAGCTTGCTATCGTAGTTCATTTCCCGAGAATCTCGCAACGTCATTTCGTCGATTTGTGTTGCAAACTTTCATTTTTCTTCCTAGACTCGATGAGTCTGGAATATCCTGACACCAACCAGATCTGAATCTCAGGCAGATATGATGGTTGGAACATTTCCCCAAGAACTATAATATTGGTCCCTCGATAACTGGTAAAGTGGATGTCGTGGCCAGCACCACCCAGCCGAAAGACCTATTATTGTAGTATCTTGATTGAAGAAGTTGGCCACCTTCCCATAAGGACTTCGTAGGATTTACTCCCTAGTTGTGCCTTATGATTTTTGTGTTCCCGAAGTCCGACCTTTACTTGATGTCCTAGATATCAACCCAGTTCGATAAATGGGTTGCGCTAGCACATTAAGGAGAGCATTAGAAGCGGAGTGCTAAATGTCTCTCGGTCGATCATCCAGATTTTGTTTCCTTGGCCTCGCTAAGGTGAAATCTGAGAAGGTGTCATCTTCCTTTGCATCTGCATCTTCCATCGGTATTCATCATGGTAGTAAGTTGTGTTGCCAGGATCCTTGACACGGATATTGGTAAAACCTTGATGATTGTGGAAATGGCTCAAGTTTTTGAGAGCACGCACAAGTGCTACGTGTTATCATCGGCACTAACTGGGATTCCTCTCAGTTTCCTCGGCAATGCTATGACCTTTTCAAACAGTGAATTCACTCTCTATTGTTGGGTTCTTCCCCAGTTACCAGAATCATTCCCAGCATTTGCATTTTGTTTCCAGCTTGCACCGCCAATGTGCCATTCCACCATGGGTCTCTTCCATTTCCGGTGATAAGCAAACTCATCCATTACGTTGTCTTCAACAAGGTAATCCACATCATCCAAGTCCGAGTATGCCATTTTACCGACCCCCGCCAATCGATTGCTGTGATTTGCCTTAGGCTGATATAGAGAGTCTCAATGATCTCTATATCAAAGGTAATTCTTTTTGCCACTTAAGGTAATAATCTACGAATCACCCTCCTCCAGGATGTTTCGTCGTGGTATCATGGCAACTCAACTCCTCGCTACGATGACAACCATTCACCACCCTCTTAAGGGTAGAATTGTTGTCTACCTAGTGAACCCTCGTCATCTAGCTCACTCCATTCCTCTAGATGTGTGATTCGTGTCTCAGCTCGAGAGATGTGACAATGTCTCATCCCATGAGTTGATCTTGAGTTGTTCGGTCTTCGAGAAGATAGATTCTTCTAGAGTTTTCCTTTCCTCTTCTCGTCATGCTAGTTGGAGTTCTCAGAGCAAGACGACGGGACAAAGATGGTGATCGAATCAATGCTTTTATGAAGTGCACTCTAGATCGTGAAGATTATACTAGTTTGCGTTTCCCCTTCATCTTACCCTACGCTTGAATCTCGAGACGAGATTCTTGTTTAGTGGGGGTGAGTTATCACATCCCTAGCTTCTAGTGCTGCCTAGTGTTCGCATCATGTTTAAATTTTGAAACTTGAACTGAGGAAATTTGGAAGCCTCAAAACCCTAAATAAAAGAAGGGCAAAAACCCTAAAATCTCATTCATTGTTCCAAAATGCTCTTCTTAGATGTTTAATATTTTTGGCAAGGGTTTTGATCCAAACCAAAAATAATGAACATTTTAAAAGGATTTATTTTTGGGACTTTGAATTTAAATCATTAGCTATTTGAATTTGAATTATATTCATATAATTAGAATATAATTTCAAATACCCCTGAAATATTTTATGAGCTTTTGGAAAAGTCCATCTAGCAAAATAAAAATATTCAGAGGAGTTTTTGGCATTGTTTGAATTTGTTTAAATTCAAAACAATGGCAAAAGATATTAATAAAAGAAAACAGAACAATAAAACAGAGCAGAGAGCACTTACCTGGCGCCAGCAACCGGCCCAGCTCCTGTGCTGGCAGCCCACCGGTGCGGCCCAGCCCACCAGGCGTCCCCCCCTGTCGTCTTCCTCCCTCGCCAGAAGGACAGAGGCGTGTCGCCCGCGCGCGCGCTCGCCGTGGCCACCTCCTGCTTCCACCGAGGCGTTCCCGAGCCTCCCCCTCACGCCACCGCGATGCCACGAACCCCCCCTGGTGGCCCTCTCTCCTCTCCCTCACTCGCTGCTCTCCTTCCCCTCTCCCTCTTCGTTCTTCGCCCGATCAGAGAGCCGCCGCCGTCGTTCGCTGCCACCACGCCCACCATGCTCCTCTCGCCTCCCCGTGCAGTCTGCAAGCTCCGCCGTTCCGCCCTCGTCCTCCTCTCGTCTCACGCGACCAGAAGGGCCCCGAGCAGCCACCATCGTCATCGTCTACGAGCTTCGGCTCCGGCGCCTTCTCCGTCGATTCGGCCACTCTGGCGCGCCCCCGAGCCCACTAACCATCCCTGCAGCTCCGCGGTGAGCCTTTGACCCGATTCCCCCTTCCCTCGTCGTCCTTCGCAAGCTCTAGCCCCGATCCCCAACCATGACCGAAGCATCTCGCCGCCGGCCATGGTGTAGCCGTGGCCACAGCCACCGCAGCCCGTTCCCGAGCCCACCATCGTGCTCAGCACGATCGCATGAACCCGTAGACACCCACAACGCCTCCTCCCATGCTCTGTAACGCCACCCCGAGATTGCCCGAACTCCGGCTGCCGCTTTGGAGCTCGCCATCGTCAGCTCTGGCCTCCCCACGACCCAGCACCCGCACCGTTCGACGCGCGGGAGCAAGGGCTCTCCAACGAGCCCAAGCACGGCCTCGCCCGTGCCCTGTAGCGTGTTTCCGACGGCCGCCACCGTCCTGGGCCTCGCCGGCGTCGAGACGCCGGCGGGATTGACCCTACTGACCAGGGGTTTGACCCCGTTGACTACTGACCATGTGGGCCCAGTTTGACCCCAGGGTCACTGACGCGTGGGCCATGCCCCTATTTAGTTTAAGTGTGAGTTTAATTAGCACTAATTAACTTAGTTAATTAGTTGACTCACTGATTAGTGGGCCCAGGCCCTAATTAACCTAGGTTAGTGCTAACCTAACGCTAACTAACTCTGTTAGTTAGTTGTTACACTGACATGTGGGTCCCAGCCGTCAGGTTTGACCCCAGTCAGCCGCAGTTGACTGCTGACGTCGTGCTGACGTCATGCTGGCGCAATATATATTTTCTGGAATTAAAATAATTCACGAAATTCCAGAAAATTGTATAAACTTCTAAAATTCATAGAAATTCAACCGTAACTCCAAATTAAATAAATCATATATGAAAAATTATCAGAAAAATTCAAGGAATCCATCTGTACCATTTTCATGCATGTTAGAACAACTTATAGATGCTGTTTAGCACAAATCATACTAATGGCATTTAAATATCCACATATGGAGTTTGAGTTTGAATCTTGGATTCAAACCAACTTCATTTAATTTGGTTTTAGTTGCATTAGCACAAACCACAGCATATTGCCATATCTCATTCATGCATCATATTGTGCATTGCATTGATTGTGTTTTTCCTTAGTTGCCGGTGATTGCCCCCTCTCGATAGACGTGATACCGACGATGTGATCGATGACACCGATGAAGAGCTATATTATCTTCAGAAGTGCCAGGCAAGCAAAACCCCCTTGTTCATTCCGATAAAATCCCACTCTCTCGCTCCTGCTCTCTTTTACTGCATTAGGACAACAACGACATATTTGTTACTTGCTGCGGTAGCTGAACCCCTTTATCCTTTGCATGACCTGTCATTGCCACAGTAAATAGATGAAACCCACTAGCATGAGTAGGAGTTGTTTGAGCCCTGATGTGCCTACTCATTCATGCTTGTTTGTCGTGCCTGCTACTGCTTAGAGTTGAGTCAGGTCTGATTCATCGGGAATGAATCGGAGGTGTGTAAAACATGTCCTACTGTTGAGAGCTAAGTGTGTGAACACGATTTGGTAAAGGTAGCGGTGAGAGGCCATGTAGGAGTACATGGTGGGTTGTCTCATTGCAGCCGTCCTCAGGAACTGAGTTCTGTGTTTGTGATCCATGATCAGTTACTACCACACATTGGGCTCCGGGCGCTCCAAGCCCTCTCGACTTATTAATCAACTTGATCTCTGTCCAGGAGTCGCAACTAGTTTCTGGTGTTTGTAGGTAGTGTTAGTAGTCTACCAAGTGGCACCCGGTATAGGTGGGCTTGGGACAGACTAGGCACAGTGGCACGGTGTACCAAGTGGCACCCGGATGGTGGGCTTGGGAACCCTGCTCACATCGTTTGGGGCCGTGAGCGACACCCCGGCCGGATCTCCTTGCGGATGGAACCCGAATAGGCGATAAACCTGGACTAGAGACTTGTTCGGTTAGTCAGGTCGTGGCCGACTCCCTCGCCCGGCTTCCGCTTGAAGGTTGCCGAGGTACATGACGTGTACAGGGCGATAAGTGGCGAAAGCGTGTGTGAAGAAGTACACCCCTGCAGGGTTATCATTATCTATTCGAATAGCCGGATTCCTCGGATATGGAAACTTGGACCCCTTGTACAGTTCATAGACAAGTGAAAGTGGATACCCTAAAATACGCAAGATAAGCGTGAGTGCTATGGATGGCGTTCTCGTAGGGAGACGGGAGTGGATCCATAGTGGTGTATTGATATGGTGAATATGTGGACTCGTGTGCGCCACCTCAAAAGAGTTATTTGCAGTCGTAGTTTAGGATAGCCACCGAGTCAAAGCTGGCTTGCTGCAGTTAAACCCCACCATCCCCTTTGTTGATAATGATGCATATGTAGTTAGTTCTGATGTAAGTCTTGCTGGGTACATTTGTATTCACGTTGCTTAATTTATGTTTTTGCAGAGAGACTTCAGTCTCACTAGTAGTTCCACGTGGACTTCGACGTTTAGCTTGTTACCTCAGCTACGATCTTGTGCCCTCGGCAGGATCTGGTAGATAGTCAGGCTTCTCAGCCTTTTTCATTTATAGTTGTCTGTACTCAGACATGTTAAGCTTCCGCATGTGCTTTGACTTGTATGCTCTGATTGTTGGGTCATGAGACCCATGTTTGTAATATCTCGCTCCTCGGAGCCTATTGAATAAATACTTGAGTCGTAGAGTCATGTTGTGATGCCATGTTGTATTTGCACATATCGAGCATATTGTGTGTATGTTATTGAAATGCTTGGTATGTGTGGGATCTGACTATCTAGTTGTTTATCCTTAGTAGCCTCTCTTACCGGGAAATGTCTCCTAGTGTTTCCACTGAGCCATGGTAGCTTGCTACTGCTCCGGAACACTTAGGCTGGCCGGCATGTGTCCTTCTTCGTTCCTGTGTCTGTCCCTTCGGGGAAATGTCACGCGATGAATACCGGAGTCCTGTTAGCCCGCTACAGCCCGGTTCACCGGAGTCCTGCTAGCCCAGTGCTACAGCCTGGATTCACTCGCTGATGACCGACACGTTCGATGTTGGGTCATGGATGCCTGTCCCTGTAAGTCTGTGCCACTTTGGGTTTACGACTAGCCATGTCAGCCCGGGCTCCTTATCATATGGATGCTAGCGACACTGTCATATACGTGTGCCAAAAGGCGCAAGCGGTCCCGGGCAAAGGTAAGGCGACACCAGTGGGAATACCGTGCGTGAGGCCGCAAAGTGATATGAGGTGTTACATGCTAGATCGATGTGGCATTGAGTCGGGGTCCTGACACTCATCATATTTGCATTCAAGTTAACCAGATTAAATTGAACTTGAACAACTTTTGGCTGAGTCATGGTGCCGCTAAAACGATGCTGACCAGTGCAACCACGCTTACCGGTATGGGACGGTCCTAACTAGGTCTATTGTCGTGCCTCTCGTCGGTGCCTCCAACGAGGGACGGTTATGGGCGCGCGCTACCCTGATCAGGTAGGCGGACATAAGCCTTGTGTGCCCATTGTTGTTGTTATGTGCACATGTCCCTATTTGGGACGGTTTATTGTTTTGGGCCACGACGGTGCTTAGAGGTGTCTTGAGGGAGACACGAGGACACCCTTGACTTAGCCCAGTGGGGAGTGAGTCGGAGTGGCCGGGAGAGTGTCATGGTAGTAGATCGGTTTTGTCGGAACGCCGTTGGTCCACCCGAATGGGAGTGCGAGGCCATGGGTTCCGTAGTGTGGGTACAGTGTGCTAACCTCTGCAGAGTGTATATTAAATCTATCGATAGCCGCACCTGCGGATAAGGGCACAGGTCGAAATTAGGGTACACCATGAGTCAACAGTAATAAGAATAGCTTGATTAATGATAACCCATGGTTGTGATCGCCGTAAGGATCATGGGCTATTTACTAGTCGGGTTGTGATCGCCGTAAGGATCAGAGGCCATTTATTGGTCGGGTTGTGATTGCCGTAACGATCACGGGCCAAGTGTTGGTCGGGTTGTGATCGCCATAAGGATCACGGGCCTATTATTGGTCAGGTTGTGATTGCCATAAGGATCATGGTTTGAGACCAAGTGTTGGTCATGGTTGTGATTGTCATAAGGATCATGCTGGTATCGAGGATACCGAGTTGTTGTATATTCGTGATGTTGTGTGAGAGTCGTGGGTAAAAGTCAAGCTCCTTGTGGTCATTTACTGATTACTACGGTATTGTTTATACCAAGATTGATTTGATCCTGAGATGATCGTGTGATGTCCGAGCTTGGTAAGTGATGCATGTGTTGGTTACAAGGTAACCCGAGCAGAATACATGGTGCATATAGTGTCATCATGTTGCATGCTAGTATTGTAGGATTAATATGTTCATGTTGTGTTAGTAGTATCATGTTCATCTTGTTTATGTTGTATTGCTATGATGATATCATGATAATAACTTCTTAACCTATAATTGCCATGATGTTGTTTGTCTTGAATGCTTCTGGTTATTGTGAGCTTGCAAGTACATTCAATGTACTAACCTGGCGTGTCATGCCAGTTTGCAGGTCATGCCGGATTTGATTGCTTGCTTGTCATGGTTTCCATTCATGCGAGCTAGGATAAGTGTTCCAGCCAGAGTCCCTGCAGAGTGGAGTTCACCACAGTCATCGTTGTTCCGCTGCTAGTGTAATTCCGCTGCATCGTGTTGTTCTGCTGCTTGCATAGAGCAACTGTGGCAGGCGTAGTGTCGCTGTGCCGATGTAACCTTTGTACCGAAATAGATTGTAATAAAGAGCTAGTTTGTTCTATGCTAAGTAGTGCCGTATTCCAGAAGACTTCATCTCGATCTCTAGGCTGGAATACAAGGCGTTCCGGTTTTCTCTAAGCCGGGGTGGCACATGCTTGGTATCAGAGCAGGTCTGGCTGTAGGATGCCCTAGACCACGCGAACGTTAGAAAGCAGTAGTATAGACCCCAGTTTGTTTGTTGCACTTGATTGCTGCATTTTTTTGTCGCATAACATGCATATAGATTATTATTTAGTCTCTTCCAGTTAATCTTGTGAGTGTAGGTGGTATCGGTTCTAATCCACTACCTACGCCCTCCTTCTTATCATGGCTGCTGTTCGGTGTGATGCGACCACATCATCATCCATGCCCTCCATCTCGTTCTTTTGGCAACCCATGTTGACCTTTTTTAACAGAAAAGGGCGATGCCATTAGACCCAGTCTTCCACTGTTATCTTGCCTTGTCATTTCATTCTTTGGACGGGTACAATTCCCTTCGTATGCTTGATGATGAGGTAGTCGTGAATTTTTTGTCTTGCTACTTGATCGTGAAGTCCGTTCTCACATGTGTATCCATCCAGATCAAGCCAATGTTCAGCTAGTGCCTGGTGTAGTTTCGGTTATGCCAACGCCATCCAAACATGGATATAATTTTCGTGCATGCTGCCACAACATATTAGACCGCAATACCGGAGTTTCCGCGAGATTTGTGTGCTTAGGTGTGCATGCATATTATTGTGTGAATAGCAGTAATACGTGATGATTGCTTGATTAATTTTCTTAGTAGTATGCTTGTGTGCTCTTGTTTTAGTCGTTTCTTTTGTTCCTTTCTTTGGGCCTTTGGTGTTACAAAGTTTTTACCCTATTAAAGTTGCTCATCAGCCGACACCGGACCCGAAGAGTCAGCAAGAAATGCATATATTTGGAAATTCAGCTAAACAAAATGGAATTATCAGCACACTGCAATGAAAATTGGTATATCTCGTTTGAATGCAAAATAAATCCTGGGTGGACAGTCAGTATCAAGTTTGCATTAGCATGCACCCATCACAACAAAATGATTGAATCAGCAAGAAGATAAATTGTGTGCAAGGTTGACAGAATATTATCAAAGGTATGGCTCAGATACAAGTTTAATTTTTCATCGAGGATGATTTTGGAACTCGATGTACCTGAAAGCAAGAAAACATATGGCATATACTCAGAAAGGAAGATAGTCAAGTAAAACCATTTTTCATACAAGAAATCAACCTCAGAAATATTAAAATGGTATGTATATGTGGAAATCAGTCCGCATATCACAATAAGAAGCTTCTCGTGTAAGTAACCTAATCTTCCCTCGCAAAATACCAGAGAAGTTTCCAAGGCTAGATTCATCTGTCTTCCCCAGTATGATACGTGGATGATTTCCCGTGCAAGGTACCCTGTCTTCTTCAGTAAGCAACCGTGAAGACTTTCGGCATAAGGTAGTGACTCTTTTCCCAGAGAAGTCTTTAAGGGGGTAAGCTTCTGAAGCACGATACCCAGTCTTCTTCAGCAAGCTGTCCGATGAAAGTTTCAGGAACAAGCCAGCAAATATTCCTCAGTAATACATTGGTACAAGGTAGTACCCTGTGAATTGACAGCATATGGCAGTGAATCCCAAGAATCAGATACGCAACATTTTGGTCAGAATCAAGAATCAGTCAGAATACACGCCTGTCTTGGAATCAGGTCCTCATATATATGCAATGAGCATACCATCAAGATCTTACAAGTCACTCAGATGAGGATCTGATAACCATGCGAGGAAGATTAAGAGAAGAAAGCCAGTATACACTGCAGTGTGACAAAGGATTATGAGGATTGATGACATCAATGAGCTCAATACAAGTACCCGTGAACCTGGAAAATGGTCCTGATGAGCCCTTGTGCCCTTTTTCTCCTATGACGGCACCATGCCTGTGATCTGAGCTGTTTCTAGCTATACGAGGTGGATGCCGATTTTTGTTTCTCTCCTCAACGACTGTCACGAGTTCCGAGCTGCTTTTCGGCCGTCTCGTACAACTGTTGAATTTCTTTTGTGATAGTAGCCCTATAGCTACTTTTTGGCTATTTTAGGGAGCTGCCACCTACTTCTTATCGACCCAGTCGCATGCTTTGAGCTGCTTTTCGGCCGTCCTGAGTCGTGGTTGAGTTATTCCAGTAATGTCCCAGATCTGAGTTGTAAAGACTGTTCTGGTGGCTACTGATTTATTTTTCGATTTCTTGCAACGGTTTCGGATGATCATTTCCCAACGATCAGAACTTGAGAGGTGTTGAACCTGCCATTTTATAGGTTACCCTATCAGAAAAATGAGGATAAACTACAATTGCCGAAAAAGTGCACCGACAGTACCTATGGTCATACGAAGAAACAATATGGCCCGACTCTTTCAGCCAAAGATCCAGACCAAGGAAACAATAACGAAGGAGCAAGACCAGTGAGGCAGGTATGAAAATTGTTGCACGGCCCCCACGATGCAGATCCTCGGACAGTCTAAGTCAGTATTGATCCACATGGATATTCCTACAGCATGAGTAATCGGCATGAGGAATAATAGTCTGTTACCCGAGTCCTCACTTATATGAATCATCATGGATAGCCTGTCGTGAACAAAAAATTTCCGTCAGAACCACCGTCAGCCAAGTCTGTAGGCCAAACCCTTTATGCTGGCTGCGACAGGAGACAATCAAATATTTGGTACGGATCCGCTACTCACGATAGTGGAACCGGTTAAGATGATTCAAAAACTTCTGCGATGAGTCAAAATCTGTCAGGAAATGGTTATGTTTCAACTCACTGGTTGGAACCCAAAGGACCTGCATTTAGTGGACAAACCCAATGCAATGAGTCAGAGCTGGTGTGTTCATTAGAAAAATCTGATCATCACTTTATGAAAGGTTGTCAGTGCCGGGTGGCACATCCAGCGGAAATCACTTTTGGATTTGTGAGACAGACATATATTTCAGTCGTGATAATTAAATCACACTGAGCTAGTCAGCAGATCTAAAAAGAAATTGGAGCCTATATAAGCATGAGCAAGCCAGGTAAGATCTGTCAGAATGTGGATACAGTAAAGCAAACCACCCAGGGCCAGTCAGATAAAGATTTAGTGGGAACAACAATAAAGGAAAAAGGATACCCGAGTTGGAAACGGTTTCCTTAAGTCAGAACATTCATACTTGTTCCCTGAGCAACCAAATCTCGAGGACGAGATTTCTTTAAGGGGGTAAGGTTTGTGACAGCCTGATTTTTGGCCCTTTCTTTTTCTTTCGTTTTCCGAGGTTTTTTCCTGAGATTTCTTTTTCCGGGGCTTTGTGGTCTGGAAACTGAAGAAGATGCCCTCTTCTTTGCTTCCTGAGTGGCTTGTCATTCCCAAATCTTTCCCTAGACCCTGTCATTTTCATCCTTGCCCAAATCCCAATATTCTTTTTATTGAGAATATTCCTTTTCTATTAAAGGAATAACTCAAATTACCCTAGGTTGTGAAGCAACCTATATTTCCATCACTCCTAAAATCCCCAAATAATTCTCATAAATTTTTTGGGTCATATCCTGATCAAATATGGCAAAACTTTTCATTGCCATGTTCAAAAATAATTCCCCAATATTCCTTTTTCTATTCTGCCCCGAATGGCAATTTGAGAAGGAAGTGTC
This sequence comes from Triticum aestivum, assembly GCF_018294505.1. Taxonomy (NCBI): domain Eukaryota; kingdom Viridiplantae; phylum Streptophyta; class Magnoliopsida; order Poales; family Poaceae; genus Triticum; species Triticum aestivum. Next base: position 355,491,625 of record NC_057804.1, on the reverse strand, counting down.
ATTCATATTTTTCCTAGGGGCTCCCCACCTTTTTGGTCATGTTTCTATGTCCAAATAATTTCCTCATGCACAAGTTCAATTTTATTTGCCTAGACAATCTTCCTCAGTGAATTTTCAAAATTTCTGTCAAACAGAAGACTTTGTGAAGGAAGTACTAGCTAGGAGTATCCAAATGAGTTGAACTTTTGCACACTCCTTAATGTGCTCATATTAAACCCCTCCACCCATTTTCAGCCCCATCCAATTATCTATGTGAGCACATGAGCAAATCTTTGATTCTGGCAATATTTTCAGGTTGTGAAGCAACTGCATTTTGTATTGCTTCAAAAATTCTGATAAATTATGAGATCATTCTAATAGCCATAAAACATCTCTCCACCCAATTTGGGATCATTTCATTGATCCATTTGATCACCATAATTATTCCAAGTTTCTGGACAGAAATGATGTTTGTGAAGCAAGTGCCATTTTGGCTTGTCCATTTGGCATGAGCTTTATACATCATCTTCATATGACCAAATGATCAAGCCTTGCCCAATATTAGCCCAAGTTGACACTCCATGTGAGTGCACCATCATGATCTAGTTTCTGGACCATTTTGGTTAGTTGTGAAGCAACTGTAGTAAAACTTGATCCATTTACCCTCAAAACCTCCAGGATGAAAGTCCCCACTTCACAGCTGAAACACTAGGCTGCTGATTTACTTTGGAGCTAAGTGCAAATCTCTTCTTTCCCCTGGAACGATTTGTTTCCTCATTTATACTTAGGTCACTAAGGTCATTCCACTGTACATGGTCGGCCCGGCCAGAACGCGCCATTTGCACCAGAGCCTGTGGTGATCACGATGGTGTCACGCACATTTCATGCTCTGGCTAGTTCTTGCCACTATTCTCGTCTCCTCCCTCCTCGTCTTGACCCCCAACCATTTGTAGTAGCTGCCCCGCGAGCCTCTGCATCGCCCTGCGTCGCTGCTTCATCATGGTTCGCCATGAATGCATCGCAAATGCCATGCCCGTGCCATGCCCAGCCTATGCCCTCCATTAATGCTTGGTCGAGAGCTCGCCCGTGAGCTCCAGAAGCCTCCTCTCGGTGAATATAAGGACCCCTAGACTCTCCCGCAACTCCAAAGCCCCTCCTCGTCCCTCGTAGTCCACCGGAGCAATGACATCTGGCCGGAGTTCGCCTCTGACCGCCACGGCCGCCTCGGTTCCTCCTCGTTTCTGGCGTCCTAGCCTCCCTCTCATGTTCTGGTGTTGTCCATCGTCCTCCCCATGTCTCCACGAGCCGCCCCAACCCTCTTGCCCTTCTCGGAGTACCCTACATCACCGAGGCCACCATCATCCGTGCCCTTCTGCCACCGCATCCCATCGCCGTTCCTGGCCTCCCTCTGGTCGGGGATGGGAGCAACGCACCGGGCCGTGCCCGCCGGTGGCTTCACCCTGGCCGGGGATGGCCAGAGCTGGCCGGCCTCCTAGCCGTTCCTCCCCTGCCTTGGCCGCCCCCTGCCTCCGATGTTCCGCTCGTGAACGAGCACGGGAGGAAGAAGAGATGAGCGCTGACCCCCCTCCCCTGCCAGTGGGTCCCGTGCGTCAGCCTCACGTGTTGACCAAGCCGGCCCTACTTTGACCCTGCCCCGCCATGTTAGCATAAGTGGAAACGTAGTTTCCAAAATACGCTTTCCATTTTTTTGTCCAGGCCCCTATTTGAAAATCTTTTCATTGCAGATAGGTCCCTGGTAGAAAAACATCCATAACTTTTTATCTGTAGCTCCAAATGAGGTGATTCCAATGCTCACTTCTTTGTTTTGTCGAGCCCGTTCTGTTGGTCATGCTTTCACTATGGTTTGAAACTGTGAAAATGACAATTGTGCCCTTGCCCTTATTCAGCCCCCTCCGAGAGAGTATGTTTTCCGGTGATTCGTTCCGCGAGTTTCTCGCACTTTCTCCCGGTGATTTCTTCCTCCCCAAGCAAGCCACAATATCCACTTGCATGATAGTCATGAAGTAGCCATGGTTTTCAACTTCAATCTTTATTAAATGTTTTCTTGTTGGAAAGATGGTTATCGTTGTTCTGGTGATGTTGAGATTTGCATGTTCACTTTTGTGCTATGTTGTTTTGTACTCTGTTAGCATGTTCTACCTGCTAGTATTTCCTTTCATATGTTTATGCTTGCTAGTAGTACATGTTGATGTTGGTGATGGTCATGCTAGTCAGTATGCCATGCTCAGTGGATATGATTTATTGTTGATATGGCTGATAGTTATGTGATACCCTCATGATTATGTTGATATCATGTTCATGCATTTTATCATGGCTCAGCATATATGCATTCAAGTTAACCGGATTATATTGAACTTGAACAACAGTTGGCTGAGTCATGGTGCCGCTGAAACAATGCTGACCAGTGCAACCATGCTTACCGGTATGGGACGGTCCTAACTGGGTCTATTGTCGTGCCTCTCACTGGTGCCTCCAACGAGGGAAGGTTATGGGCGCGCGCTACCCAGATCAGACAGGCGGACATAATCCTTGTGTGCCCGTTGTTGTTGTTATGTGCACATGTCCCTGTTTGGGATGGTTTATTGTTTTGGGCCATGACGGTTGTTTGAGGTGTCTTGAGGTAGACAGGGGGCCACCCATGACTTAGCCTAGTGGGGAGTGAGTCGGAGTGGCCGGGGGAGTGTCATGGCAGTAGATCGGTTTTGTTGGAACACCGTTGGTCCACCCGAATGGGAGTGCGAGGCCATGGGTTCCGTAGTGTGGGTACCGTGTGCTAACCTCCGCAGAGTGTATATTAAATCTATCGATAGCCGCGCCCGCAAATAAGGGCCCAGGTCGAAAGTAGGGTACACCATGAGTCAACAGTAATAAGAATAACTTGATTAATGACAACCCGTGGTTGTGATCTCCGTAAGGATCACGGGCCATTTATTGGTCGGGTTGTGATCACCGTAAGGATCACTGGCCATTTATTTGTTTGGTTGTGATCATCGTAAGGATCACGGGCCAAGTGTTCGTCGGGTTGTGATTGCTGTAAGGATCATAGGCCATTTATTGGTCGGGTTGTGATCGCCGTAAGGATCACGGTTTGAGACCAAGTGTTGGTCGTGGTCGTGACCGCCATAAGGATCACGATGGTATTGAGGATACCTAGTTGTTGTATAATCGTGATGTTGTGCGAGAGTCGTGGGTAAAAGTCAAGCTCCTTGTGGTCATTTAATGATTACTACGGTATTGTTTATACCAAGCTTGATTTGATCCTGAGATGATCGTGTGATGTCAGAGCTTGGTAAGTGATGCATGTGTTGGTTACAAGGTAACCCGAGCAGAATAAATGATGCATATAGTGTCATCATGTTGCATGCTAGTATTGTCGGATTAATATGTTCATGTTGTGTTAGCCATATCATGTTCATCTTGTTTATGCTATATTGCTATGATGATATCATGATAATCCCTGCTTAACCTACAATTGCCATGATGTTGTTTGTCTTGAATGCTTCTGGTTATTATGAGCTTGCAAGTACATTCAATGTATTCACCTGGCGTGTCATGCCAGTTTGCAGGTCATGCTGGATTTGATTGCTTGCTTGTCATGGTTTCCGTTCGTGCGAGCTAGGATAAGCATTCCAGCCAGAGTACCTATGGAGTGGAGTTCACCACCGTCGTCGTTTTTCCGCTGCTAGAGTTCTTCCGCTGCATCTTGTTGTTCTGCTTCTTGCATAGAGCAACCATGGCAGGCATAGTGTCACCGTGCCGATGTAACCTTTGTACCCAAATAGATTGTAAGAAAGAGCTGGTTTGTTCTATGCTAAGCAGTGTCGTATTCCAGAAGACTTCATATCGATCTCTGGGTTGCAATACGGGGCGTTCCGGTTTTCTCTGAGCCGGGGTGCCACACCCGGATGCTGGATGTCCCACATGTTGAGGAAAGGAAGTTATGTGCTCCTCGAATGGTTTCACGCAATGCTATCGACCTTTCAACATTTGTTTCTATATACAGTGCTAGTAAATGTAATTTCTCTGCGAGATAAAATTATACTAGTACAATGCTACGAAGCTTTCAGCTTTTCTTTCATGCATCTTGCCTTGAAGGTCATCTTGTTACAACATTCCATCAAATACGAAGGAAAGTAACATGCATGCTAAAGCATATCAATGATTCACTTAACAGACCCAATATTTACTTCACAACTTAAGACAAAGTTGTGAGAAGGTGCACAAAGAAAGCAAAAAAATGATCGATCAGGTCCCTAAGCATGCTTTCATTTCCGTGTCATGGTGGAAATGTTGGTATCCACTTTTACACGACTTGTTGATGCCTGACAAGACATGTAGTAGTTAGATGCATGCACCATCCCATCATTTTGTTCAGTTGCACTAAAATGGAGCTGAGCATCCCTGTTGACAAGGATATTGAATAAGTGTGATTTCAATAATAGTCGCACTGTTGATGAAACATGGAAAGTATGCCGGACGAGCTACAATACATTTTAGGTAAAGAACTAGTGAAGATCCACATGCAGCAATGTGGGAAGATGGGCGATGGAGCAAGGCCGGTTCCAGAGGAAGATGTACCCGAGGGTCATCTGGATGTAACCAAGAGGGCGGTGGCGGGCGGGATCTGCCCATACTGCGACAAAGAGCAAGGGACGAAGGAACTACCACAACGAAGCTTGCATAGAGAAAACGAAGGGTACCACAGACCAAGATGCACCGGCAATGGGTTTCCTATGTCGACGCCTGCGACTAGAGCAATGTTGCACAATCTCCCTTTCCGCCGGCGGATTGGATTACACTGGAGCAGGGACCAGCGGTGAGAGATAGAGAGTGGACACCGCCATCTTGTGTGAGAGAGTAGAAGAGACTGACCCCAGCAAGCAAGCATTGAGGATCCTGCCTATATTATAGTATAGTATAGTGGAGCAATTTTCTTTTTTCTCTCCATAACAATCGGTTTATATTTTGTACACGCGCCATTGAGGAATAGCCTTTTTTAAAATAAGGCGCCAACCCGTCTATTCGCAATTTGTTTGTTCATGTGTGGTACATGATCCTCCATCAAGTGGACAACCGCTACATGTGTAAAATTACTGTGTTGGCTACCTTTTAGTACAACAATGAGCTCCACCATGTAACCGCGCGGGTGTGCTTGGGAAAGAGAAAGGAGTACGCACGTCGTGCGTGCACCTCTTCTCTTCATGCACGTACCCAACCTATGTGGGTTCTATGTGAGAGAGATACAAACATACAGAGAGATGGCGTGTGCGTTCGTTAGTGTTTTTTGGGGGTGATTTTGCTAGTGCATTTGTGGGAATATGTGTCGATGATACCTCAAAAAATGTGACACATGCAATGTGTGTGAAATAGAGGTCTAGCTATATCATATATAGAGGGGGTGATCAACGAGAAGAGAGGGGGTGATCCACGAGAAGAGAAGGAGGGATCATCGCTGTGAGATATCGATAGATGAAGAGAGGAGAAAGTGTGTGACTGTGAGAACAATGAAGAAAGCCAGCAAAATTGTATGTACGCACGTCAAAGATATAGGGCAACTGACCTACCGAAACGCAAAGGGGAGAGGGAAAGTTTGTGTGTGACAGGGAGACATGACTAGAGCGCTCGATCTATCGGTGTGTGTGGAGTGGGGGAGGCAGAGACCTAACTAGAGAGGTAGACTGACTCGTATATGTGTGGACAAGGACAGACCTAGCTATGTCTTGAGGGATACCGATCGAAAACCATACATAAGTGTAGGACGGGAAATAGGTTGCCAGAGAGAGAAAGATAGATAGATAGAGAGAGAGAGAGAGAGGTAGTGTGCCGGTGGGCTGGTGGTAGAGATGCTTCTCGGGGATGGTTGGAGAGGCCTACTAGACGAATGGAGGGTACAACTGCAATATCAAGAAGAGAGGGGATTTATTTTTGTGTTAGCGTGTGCATGTGCGTGATAGACATGTTGGGAGGCATGCATGGATGACGAACGGCGAACCATATGTGTTTGGTAAGCATACCTAACTAGATTAAGAGATCAATTGTTATGTGTGGAAGGGAGCGACAAACTAATGAGGTAGATCGATTGGAAGGTTGGGAAAACGAGTTATAGATGACCTAGCTAGCTAAATGTATAGAGGGAGATCGGTCAGTGTAAATCCATTTGTTATAGGCAAATAAGGACCAAAGAGATGGATAGAGAGAGAGGGTTAGAACTAGGAGGTGGTGCGAGAGGCCTACTAGACAGGGGGAGGAGTCTGCGATTGCAAGATTGATGAAAAGAGGGGCAAGAGTTTACACGTGTGTGGGACTGTATGAGAGACATGGGGCATGGACGAGGAAAGGAGATGCAAAGTGTTTGTGTATGCGATAAGCAGACCTGGCTAGAGAGGTTTATCAATCGATGTGTGTCGGAAAGAAGGAGTTGTGGAGACCGCAGGAGAATGATCTAAAGAGAATAAACAAATGTGTGCGATCGATAGAATGCTGAGAGAGCGGGAGGGCGAGGAGGGCGTGTTCATGCATGAGAGAAAGTTAGTTCTAGCTACAAAGATAAGAGGATTGTGTGGGTCTTAAAGACTAACGGAGATCATAATTCGTTATAAAATTGATTCATATATTTGAATAAGAGATCATAGTGTTTTAAACCTATGCATGCATGAATATAGTGGTGATACGCGTGGTATGGTTTTGGACATGCTATACTATAATGTGATAATGTGTGGCATTTGTAGCTCACAACTAAATATCAAATAGTTTAAACCATACTATATATCAAACAATCTCAAATTTTATTTGAATTTGTGATAATGTGTGGCATTTGTAGCTCACAGGTAAATACTGGTAGGCATAGGGGGCGGGCACCATATATTATGTGATAAACACATTGTACATATGAGACATGGTTTAGATTATGTAGATCTAGCTAGAGCTTGAAATGTACTATGATTTGTAATCAGCATAAAGTGGATTGCAAAATTCGCATTCGGGTTCACATAGTTCTTATCTAACTCGACAGTAGTCATGTGATGTGTTGTTAAGATAATATACAGACGATGGTTTAACTTGATAACAACCATGATTGTAGATCTTATTCAAATAGAGAAACAAATTTAAATTTAGTTCATATTGAAGTGGTAGTATAGAAGTTTGGAATGCACTAAAATGTTCATTTGAGTAGTAGGTTACATACATTATACACCTACTAAGGAAATATTTTAACTGAACATAACATGGATTCAAAGTTTTGAATGGCATTTGTAGTAACTCATACCGTAAAATGAGACTAGACTCTCTTGTGTGGTGCGAATTGATTTTTTTTGTTTTTTTTTGTTGAGGGAAGTGTGAATTGATTTGGTACGATACACGTTAGGCTTGTCCTGAAATTTCAACTCATGCCTTGTTATCCCAAAATTATAAGATATCTCTTTGTCTCATTGTGCTCCGAAAACTCCCTCCACCTCAACCCACGCCTTGCTATCCCAAAATTACAATGTGTGCAGAAAATCCCACCACTTGTGAAATCCCGACACACGAGATTCCTGTTATACACCTAAACCGAAAGAACCGCCTAGTTCAAATCGGTGGGGGAACTTTCGTAACATACCCCACATTTCAGACAAGCGCATCCCTAAGCCATGATTCCCCCTTGTCGCGGGAAACCACAGCCACATATGGTACCAAGGGGCTCCTTGCTGGTTCGGCAGGCGGGATGTCGCGTTCCACAGAGAGCAAAGGAGCGTGGGGTAGCATGGTAGGGATCACACGACCAATTTTATCCAGGTTCGGGCTGCCACAAGGCATAAAACCCTACTCCTGCTTTGGTGGCTTGATGGTGGAAGAATGGTGGTGGAGCATAGTACACTTACCCGGCATGGGCGGCAGTGGCTACGCGTGTATGGGCGTCTAACTTTCCAGCCTTACCAACCCTTTCCACGGTTGCCATGGGCCTCCTTTTATAGATTAAGGGGTCACCACAATGGAAAATCAGTCATTATGCACTGATAAGATAGCAAACAGTGCTATCATACCTAACTCTGCAGGTTGATAGGGCGCATTAAATGCACTGCTCAACATCACATCGTTGCTCGCTTGGCAAGCCTTGCCGGGCTTATTCTGCCAGCTCCACGTCGGCTTGTTCGACACGTCGCGGGATGGGTGTCCTGTATAGGTTTTCCTATAGAAAGAGGCTTCCAAGTGGCGAATGGTTTCCACTTAATCACTTTCCGGGCTTGACACCACACTGATCCACTACAAGGGTTGTGGGGAAGTGGGTGATGAGGTGTTTCTTGCCTCCATGAGTCCTGGGAGGCCCTGCCGGGACATGCTGGTTGCTTTCTTCTGGTGGTGCCTTGCTCCTGTGGCTTGATCTTGGTCCTCTTGTTCTTCAGGCAGGTCCTTTAAAGACCTTGTTCTCTTGTTTTCTAGCATGGCATGGTGCCATAATCTTGTTCTCGTGTCTGTGCACAGTCAGGGCAACTGATACGTCTCCGTCGTATCTATAATTTTTTATTGCTCCATGCCAATATTATTTAACTTTGATATACTTTTGGCAACTTTTTATACTTTTTTTGGGACTAACATATTGATCCGGTGCCCAGTGCCAGTTCCTGTGTGTTGCATGTTTTATGTTTTGCAGAAACCCAATATCAAACGGAATCCAAACAGGATAAAAACGGACGGAGAATTATTTTGGCCAGGAGATAGGGGCATGCCCACCCCCCTGTCCGTGCCTGGCACTCTCCTGGGCCAGCCGTAAGGCAGTTGATGCCCTTCTTTGGCCGCAAGAAACCTATTTTTTGTAAAACGATCTGGGCGAAGGTTTCAATCCAATCGGAGTTAGGGATCTCCGGATATGAAAGAAACGGTGAAGGGGCTAAATTTGGGAACGCAGAAACAGAGAGATAGATCCAATCTCAGAGGGGCTCTCGCCCCTTCCAAGCCATGGGAGCCAAGGACCAGAGGGTAAACCCTTCTCCCATCTAGGGAGAAGGTCAAGGAAGAAGAAGAATAAGGGGGGCTCTCTCCCCCTTTCTTCCGGTGGCGCCGGAACGCTGCCGGGGGCCATCATCATCACCGCGATCTTCGCCAACACCTCCGACATCTTCACCAACATCTCCATCATCTTCCCGCATCTATATTCAGCGGTCCACTCTCCCGCAACCCGCTATACCCTCTACTTGAACATGGTGCTTTATGCTTCATATTATTATCCAATGATGTGTTGCCATCTTAAGATGTCTGAGTAGATTTTCGTTGTCCTACCGGTGATTGATGAATTGCTATGATTGGTTTAATTTGCTTGTGTTTATGTTGTTGTCCTATTGTGCCCTCCGTGTCGTGCAAGCGTGAGGTATTCCTGCTGTAGGGTGTTGCAATACATCCATGATTCGCTTATAGTGGGTTGCTTGAGTGACAGAAGCATAAACCCGAGTAAGGGGGTTGTGGTTTATGGGATTGAAGGGGGGCCAATATATCTTAATGCTATGGTTGGGTTTTGCCTTAATGAACTTTAGTAGTTGAGGACGCTTGCTAATAGTTCCAATCATAAGTGCATAGAATTCCAAGTCAGGGATGACATGCTAGCAGTGGCCTCTCCCACATAAAACTTGCTATCGGTCTAGTAAGGTAGTCATTTGCTTAGGGACAATTTACCTTATTGTATCTTTATCTAAACAGCCCCTACTTTCTATTTACACGTTCTTTACTTTCTTGCAAAACTATCGAACAACACCTACAAAGTACTTCTAGTTTCATACTTGTTCTAGGTAAAGCGAACGATAAGCGTGCATAGAGTTGTATCAGTGGCCGATAGGACTTGAGAGAGTATTTGTTCTACCTTTAGCTCCTCGTTGGGTTCGACACTCTTACTTATCGAAAGAGGCTGCAACTAGCTCGTATTCTTGCGGGTTATCAAGACCTTTTTCTAGTGCCGTTGCCAGGGAGTCATGGCGTGGGGTGAATATTCTCGTGTGTGCTTTTTTGCTTTATTACTATGTAATTTTTATTTGCTGCTGTTAGTTGTTCTCTATCTTTACTCATGGATATGGAACATGAAATACCAAAAAAATTAGGTGTACTTGCTACTCATGGAGATGGGGAACCTCCTAAACCCCTTGATGCTCGTTATGTTCGAGATATTATGTACTACTTTGATAATCCTGAGAAAACCCCATTAAATTATGTTATGGGAGACACGTTGGATCAATGTGAATACTTTAGGGATTATCGCTTGACACAAAAAGGGAAATTATTATGGGGTCAAATTCAAATGTTGAAGTGGTATGCTCGGGATCTATGCTTGAGATATGATATTACTTGTTGCTCTAGGATGAAGGCTCCACACCTTCCCTTTTCATGCAAATTTAATGATAATGAAACCTTAGCTTCTTATGCTAATGGTATCTATGGTTACTATCATGTGGAACAAACTGAAGAATTTGTTGCTTTTAAGGCTGCTTATGAAATTGAATCTTTGTTTCAAAAGTATGAAGCTTTTGATGATGATGTTTATAGGCCTGAAAATTATGCTATATTGAAATATTGCTATGAAAATTATGAATACAATTATAATATTAATGCATTTATTGAGAAAGTCTCCGCTGTCCAAGAAGAGACTAATATTTTGCTGGAAGCTATGGAAGAAGAAATTGATGAAACTGTGAGCTCATTGGATGAAAAAGAAGATGAGGAGAGCGAAGAACAAAAGGAGGAAGAGTGGATTGATCACCCGTGCCCACCTTCTAATGAGAGTAACTCTTCAACTCATACATTGTTTAATTCCCCTTCGTGCTTACCGAAGGATGATTGCTATGATCCCTTGAATTTGTTTGAAATAGCCCTTTTTGATGATGCTTGCTATGCTTGTGGCCAAGATGCCAATATGAATTATGCTTATGGAGAGGAACTTGCTATAGTTCCTTATGTTAAACATGAAATTGTTGCTATTGCACCCATGCATGATAGTCCTATTATCTTTTTGAATTCTCCCGACTACAATATATCGGAGAAATTTGCGCTTATTAAGGATTATATTGATGGGTTCCTTTTTACCATTGCACATGATGATTTTGATGAATATAATATGCATGTGCTTGCTGCTCCTACTTGCAATTATTATGAGAGAGGAACTATATCTCCACCTCTTTATGTTTCCAACATGATAGAATTGCAAGAAACTGCTTATACTATGCATTGGCCTTTACTATATGTGCATGAATTGTTCTTTTATGACATGCCAATGCATAGGAAGAGAGTTAGACTTCATTGTTTCATGATATATGTTACTTTGTGCTCACTACTAAATTACAAATCATTGTTGATTAAAATTGGCTTTGATATACCTTGGGATCCGGGTGGATCCATTACTTGAGCAATATATGCCTTGCTTAATGGCTTTAAAGAAAGCGCTGCTAGGGAGACAACCCGGAAGTTTTAGAGAGTCATTTAGTTCTGTTGAGTGCTTTCATATGGTTTAAAAACAAAATAATAAAGAGGGGAAACCAAAACTTTTCAAAAAGGAAAGTGAAAGTGAGAAAGACAAGCATTCTTGAAGTGGGAGAGCTCCTTGAACTTTGTTCATGCTCATGGAAACTTTGTGGATCTTAATTACAGAAACTTTTCATAAAAAATAATTATCCCCTTGTACAATTCCATTGTATTATAAAAATAATGTGCCAAGGTTTGCCTTTAGGATGTTTACAATGCTTGTTGGTTTGTACGGTGCAGGACAGAAACTTTGGCTCTAGTGCCCGATTTTACATTTTTAACTGGAACGTCAAATGGTTATGATTCTTCTTGAAATTTCTTGCTATACAACTTTTTTATGTTTCCTAATTCTGGTAGAATTTTTTGGGTACCATAAGTATGGTGGATGTTCAGATAGCTACAGACTGTTCTGTTTTTGACAGATTTTGTTTTTGATGCATAGTTTGCTTGTTTTGATGAATCTATCAATTTATATTACTGGATTAAGCCATGAAAAAGTTATGTTACAGTAGACACAATGCAAAAACAAAACATTAATTGGTTTGCAACAGTACTTAGAGTAGTGATTTTCTTTATTATACTAACGGATCTTACCAAGTTTTCTGTTGAAGTTTTGTGTCGATGAAGTGTCTAATCGAGGATGTCTCGATATGAGGAAAAGGAAGAGAGGCAAGAGCTCAATCTTGGGGATGCCCGAGGCACTCCAAGTAAATATTCAAGGAGACTCAAGCGTTTAAGCTTGGGGATGCCCTGGAAGGCATCCCGTCTTTCTTCAACAAGTATCAGTATGTTTTTGTATTCGTTTCGTTCGTGCGATATGTGCAAGTCTTGGAGCGTCTTTTGAATTTAGTTTTTACCTTTATTTTAAGCACCATGCTGGTATGAGATAGTACTTGGTTGATTTATAGAACGCTCATTGCACTTAACTTAAATCTTTTGAGTATGGCTTTATAGAATGCTTCATGTGTTTCACTTATATCATTTGAAGTTTGGATTGCTTGTTTCTCTTCACATAGAAAACCGCCATTTGTAGAATGCTCTTTTGCTTCACTTATATTTGTTAGAGCGTGGGCATATCCTTTATAGAAAGAATTAAACTCTCTTGCTTCACTTATATCTATTTAGAGAGATGACAGGAATTGGTCATTCACATGGTTAGTCATAAAATCCTACATAAAAGTTGTAGATCGCTGAATATGATATGTTTGATTCCTTGCAATAGTTTTGTGATATAAAGGTGGTGATATTAGAGTCATGCTAGTTGAGTAATTGTGAAATTGAGAAATACTTGTGTTGAGGTTTGCAAGTCTCATAGCATGCACGTATGGTGAACCGCGTAACAAAGTTGGAGCATGAGGTGTTCTTTGATTGCTTTCCTTATGAGTGGAGGTCGGGGGCGCGCGATGGTTAACTCCTACCAACCTCCCCCCTAGGAGCATGCGTTGTAGTACTTTGCTTCGAGGGCAAGTAGACTTTTGCAATAAGTATATGAGTTCTTTATGACTAATGTGAGTCCATGGATATACGCACACTCACCCTTCAACTTTGCTAGCCTCTATTGTGTCGTGCAACTTTCGCCGGTATCACGAACCCATTATTTACCTTCCTCAAAACAGCCACCATACCTACCTATTATGGCATTTCCATAGCCATTCCGAGATATATTGCCATGCAACTTCCATCATCATCATATACATGACTTGAGCATTCATTGTCATATTGCTTTGCATGATCGTTAGATAGCTAGCATGATGTTTTCATAGCTTGTCCGTTTTTTCATGTCAGTGCTATGCTAGATCATTGCACATCCCGGTACACCACCGGAAGCATTCATATAGAGTCATATCTTTGTTCGAGATATCGAGTTGTAATATTGAGTTGTAAGTAAATAAAAGTGTGATGATCATTATTATTAGAGCATTGCCCCAGTGAGGAAAGGATGATGGAGACTATGATTCCACCACAAGTCGAGATGAGACTTCGGACTTTATGAATAATAAAAAGAGGCCAAAGAAGCCCAAATAAAAAAGAGGCCAAAGAAGCCCACCAAAAAATAAAAAAATGAGAGAAAAAGAGAGAAGGGGCAATGTTACTATCCTTTTACCACACTTGTGCTTCAGAGGAGCACCATGTTCTTCGTAGAGAGAGTCTCCTATGCTCTCACTTTCATATACTAGTGGGAATTTTTCATTATAGAACTTGGCTTGTATATTCCAATGATGGGCTTCCTCAAAATGCCCTAGGTCTTCGTGAGCAAGAAAGTTGGATTCACACCCACTTAGTTTCTTTTGTAGAGCTTTCATATATTTATAGCTCTAGTGCATCCGTTGCATGGCAATCCCTACTCACTCACATTGATATCTATTGATGGGCATCTCCATAGCTTGTTGATATGCCTAGTTGATGTGAGACTATCTTCTCCCTTTTTGTCCTCACAACCACCACCAAAGACCACCATAGTGCTATCTCCATGGCTTGCGCTCATGTATTGCGTAAGAGTTCAAAATGCTGAAGCGCGTTAACAAGTATGAACCAATTGCTTGGCTGAAACCGGGGTTGTGCATGATGGGAGTATTTTGTGTAATGAAGATGGAGCATAGCCAGACTATATGATTTTGTAGGGATGACCTTTCTTTGGCTATGTTATTTCGATAAGACATAATTGCTTGGTTGGTATGCTTGAAGTATTATTGTTTTCATGTCAACTGATAGACTATTGCCTTGAACCACTCGTGTCTTAATATTCATGCCATGATTAGACATATGATCAACATTATGATAGTTAGCATTCCACATCAAAAATTATCTTTTTTATCATTTACCTACTCGAGGACGAGCAGGAATTAAGTTTGGGGATGCTGATACGTCTCCATCGTATCTATAATTTTTCATTGCTCCATGCCAATATTATTCAACTTTCATATACTTTTGGCAACTCTTTTTTACTTTTTTTGGGACTAACATATTGATCGAGTGCCCAATGCCAGTTCCTGTTTGTTTCATGTTTTATGTTTTGAAGAAACCCTATATCAAATGGAATCCAAACGGGATAAAAACGGACAGAGAATTATTTTGGAATATTTGAGATTTTCCGGAGGAAGAATCAATGCGAAACGGTGCCCGAGGTGGCCAGGAGATAGGGGCGTGCCTGGCACTCTCCTGGGCCACCCGTAAGGCGGTTGATACCCTTCTTTGGCCACAAGAAAGCTAATTTTTGGAAACCGATCTGGGCGAAGGATTCAATCCAATCAGAGTTACGGATCTCCAGATATAAAAGAAACGGTGAAGGGGCAGAATCTGGGAACGCTGAAACAGAGAGATAGATCCAATCTCAGAGGGGATCTCGCCCCTCCCAAGCCATGGGAGCCAAGGACCAGAGGAGAAATCCTTCTCCCATCTAGGAAGAAGGTCAAGGAAGAAGAAGAAGGGGGGCTCTCTCCCCCTTGTTTCCGGTGGCGCCGGAACGTCGCCGGGGGCCATCATCATCACTGCGATCTTCACCAACACCTCCGTCATCTTCACCAACATCTCCATCACCTTCCCCCATCTATATTCAGCGGTCCACTCTCCTGCAACCCGTTGTACCCTCTACTTGAACATGGTTCTTTATGCTTCATATTATTATCCAATGATGTGTTGCCATCTTATAATGTCTGATTAGATTTTCGTTGTCCTACCGGTGATTGATCAATTGCTATGATTGGTTTAATTTGCTTGTGGTTATGCTGCTGTCCTATTGTGCCCTACCTGTCGCGCAAGCGTGAGGGGTTCCCACTATAGGGTGTTGCAATATGTCTGTGATTCGCTTATAGTGGGTTGCTTGAGTGATAGAAGCATAAACCCGAGTAAGGGGGTTGTGGCGTGTGGGATTGAAGGGGGACCAATATATCTTAATGCTATGGTTGGGTTTTGCCTTAATGAACGTTAGTAGTTGCGGACGCTTGCTAATGGTTGCAATCATAAGTGCATAGAATTCCAATTTAGGGATGATATGCTAGCAGTGGCCTCTCCCACATAAAACTTGCGATCGGTCTAGTAAAGTAGTCATTTGCTTAGGGAAAATTTCACAACTCCTACCACAACTTTTCCACACTTTCTATATTTACTTTATTGCGTCTTTATCTAAACAGCCCCAATTTTCTATTTCGACACTCGCTATTTTCAAAACTAACCAACAACACCTACAAAGTACTTCTAGTTTCATACTTGTTCTAGGTAAAGCGAACGACAAGCATGCGTAGAGTCGTATCAGTGTCCGATAGGACTTGAGAGAGTATTTGTTCTACCTTTAGCTCCTCGTTGGGTTCGACACTCTTACTTATCAAAAGAGGCTGCAACTATCCTGTATACTTTTGGGTTATCAGCAACATACCCATGGTTTGTTGCACCGACAGAAGCCCCCGGGCATGCCTTGATTGCGTTGTCGAGCATCGTTAGGGTAGGCCCTAATAAGTGTAAAGGCAGGGGCGCTGAAGAGGCTGGCCCACTGGTGTCTTCTTTGCTTCTTCATTAATCCTAAGTATGGTTCAGTTTCCGGTTTTCCCATGCATCGTGTAAATCCAATAGTGGTGGGGCCATTCTTGTAATGGCCCATCAATGACTTTAGCACACGTGGTAGAAACCGCCAATTCACTCTTCCCACCATGCCCTTATCCTTAGCCACGTATGCTGCATGCATCGTGCGGGGTAGGTAATGGAGGCGCGTGGCGCGGGAGAGCATTATAGAATCAGCCCCCAGTCCCTCACTCGCCTACAAATGGAGGAGTAGGGGAGGAGTGGAGGCGTTCATCCACATCCTTCTCCTCCTCCGTCTTGCTTCGTCTTGAGTATGCTGGAAGGGAGAGCCCAGGGCAGGGGCCTGGGTTTGAGCTTCGAGCTGGTGATGCCAAGCAATGGTCCTGGCGCTCGAGGAGTGGGTCTGGTCCAAGTCCAAGGTGAAGGGCTTGGGATCATCAGAAATCCCAGTATTGCCCCTCTCCTTGGAACTAGGGTTGATGTTGATGAAGAGGGTGCCTTCATGCCCAGGATGGTGGGGTATGGTGCGCCTTAGGCACCCTGGTCGTCTTGGTTGCTCGCTGTCTCTCCAGAGGAGGTGCCGTACCACGAGGCCGGCGCTCCCCCGGAGAGGTGTTGATGAACATGAAGCCAGGGAAGACGGAGAAGGCAGGAGGAAGGCCATCAGGTTGGAGTACGATTGCATCGACGCGTTTGTCTTGTCTTGGTGACCTGCCGCCTTGTCTTTCTGCTCTTCCCCTCCTCCACGGCACCGTCATCACCGGCCTCCTGGTCACTAAGGAGGGGGCTGCTCTCTTGGTGCCTTCGCCTCCTCCAACAGTCTTCTAGCTAAGATTTTGTGGATGACTCCACTGCCACTCGACCTGGGGCTTCTTGTGGGTCCAGGTGGTGGTGACCAAGGGCGTAGCCGAGCTACTCCGTCCACCCTCCTCCTTCGCAGCCTCGCCACTCCCGGTCTTGTCAGTTCTTGCGTCCGGCAGGCCATGACCGGATTGGGATGGACTCCCGTTTGGGCACTGCTCCTGCCCCCTTCTCATCCCACCGTGCTACCTGGGGGAGAAGGAACAGGGAGAGGAGTTTACAGAGCGCTTATCTTTTTTCAATCTCAAATCTGTAGGCACTTGCCAAGTAATCTCTCAAGTCCATGTATGTGTTTTGTAAGGCTTGTACTTGTATAATTAGAATATTAATGAAAAAGATGTGCCTTGCCAGGAACTCGTGCATGTGTATGTCCACGCAGAGGTGGGGTGCCTCCTTAGTTAAATAAATGAGTCTTCCCCGGCAAGCTATCCTGCTAGTACCCTTTTTATATTTTGTTGCCGAGGACCGGATTCTACAAGGCAAAAGAATAAAGGGACCAGCCCCCCGCCAAATTTTTCTCAGCGAAGGCCACCACGACCACCTAGGATGAAGCAAGGCTCTAGCCAAAAGTGGGAGTACCTAAGCTTTGAAGAGTGGCGAAGCTTTCTCATGCACAAGTTTTAGCTTACAGAACACTTACAGACAAGAAGTAGAACCTATCATTTTGGCTTGCTGAGGATCGCAGTGCGGGTTCATCTTCTCAACTCCTTTTAGAAGCCAAGTTCACGGTAGGAACCTGCAACTTTATGCAGATGAGAATGATGAAGGAGGCTATCCTATCTATATGCATATGCAGATGCTCATGAAATGCTTATGCGAATGCTCTTGACTCATGCATGCATGCAACTTGGTCGCCCCCCCCCCCAGTGCTTCGTTTATTTCTATGGTGCACAGGGTCATCGCCCTGGCTTTGTACAACGGGTTACATGCAGCTGAGGCAAGGCCTGTACAAATGGGTGGCTGTCGGGCAGGGTGAGGGAGTCCTGGACTATATGCTTATGCCGGACTGTTGGACTATGAAGATACAAGACTGAAGACTTCGTCCCGTGTCCGGGTGGAACTCTCCTTTGCGTGGAAGGCAAGTTGGCAATTCGGATATGTAGATTTCCTTCTCTATAACCGACTCCTAGCCCCATCCGGTATCTATATAAACTGGAGGGTTTAGTCCATAGGACAACAACGATCATAATCAAAGGCTAGCTTCTAGGGTTTAGCCTCTACGATCTCGTGGTAGATCAACTCTTGTAATACTCATATCATCAAGATCAATCAAGTAGGAAGTAGGGTATTACCTCCATAGAGAGGGCCTGAACCTGGGTAAACATTGTCTCCCCCGCCTCCTGTTGCCATTAGCCTTAGATGCACAGTTCGGGACCCCCTAGCCGGGATCCGCCGGTTTTGACACCGACATTGGTGCTTTCATTGAGAGTTCTACTTTGCCGTCACCATAAGGCTTGATGGCTCCTTCAATCAACCACAGCGATGCGGTCAAGGGTGAGGTTTTCCTCCACGGACAGATCTTCGTATTCGGCGGCTGTGCACTGCGGGCCAACTCGCTTGGCCATCTGCAGCAGATCGATAGCTACGCCCCCGGCCATCAGGTCCGGTTTGGAAGCCTCAATTACACTGTCGACATCCGCGGAGACATGATCTTCGACAGATTCAAGCCCATGACGGGTGCACCCCACAGTTGTGATGAGCATGACCTAGATCAGTCGTTAGACGATGTTCAGGAGATCACACCTGGAGCTGCCTTGTCTTTAAATCCAGAGCGGATCGTGCCATCCGAGGACGGGTGGATGGACCCCGCCATGGAGGCCACACAGTCGACGGTGATAGAGCCGAACACAGATTCCACTTCCAATAAGGTATGTGCCATCGGACCCTCAGACTCGTCTCTGGCCATAGGCTCCGAACCGTGTACATCCGTGCCCATCGGATCTGACTGGGCACCGATCATGCAGTTTAGCTCCGCGGACATCTTTCAGCACTTGCCCTTGGGCGATGTGCTAAATTTATTAAAATCTCTCTCCCTCTAAGGAGACTCTTGGCTGAACTATGTCCGGCCCGAGTGGGAAGTGGACGGCGAAGGAATTCGTTACCCACCCACAACCCACTTAATAGCCACTGCCACTGACTCAACCGACATGCTTGATTTTGACTCCGAATACATCGACGGTACGGATGACGATGCCAGAGAAGAACAGCAAACCACCGCCCATAGGGCACTGGACTGCCACCTCATCATATGATATATACATGGTGGACACACCCAAAGAAAACAATGGCGAGGAACAGAAGGATGCAACGGATGATAATCCTCTTGAGAAGCAACCAAAGCGCCGACGTCAGTGGCGCCGCTCTAAATCCTGCCACAGCAAAAACAACGATAACGGCATAAGAAAGAATAATACCCCGGACGACGCTAAAGATAACGATGACCCCGTGGACCCAACGATAGAGCAGGATGAGCCAGGGGACGACGAACATAGTCCGGGGCTGCTGCTCGATCACAGCGATGCCGAAGACAAAACTTCTAAACCTGTCTCACGAGAGGAGAACAGTCTGGACGACGATGCACACATCATCCCGGAAAAGCATTTGGAACAAGAGCACCTCCACAGAAGGCTTATTGCCACCGCGAGGAGCTTGAAGAACCAGAAGCAATGGCTTAAAGCCGCGCAGGATATGGTCAACCACAGATGGAACAAAGTGCTCGACACTGACGGAATATACGGAGGTGATCACCACACAAAGAGCTACCCAAAACACAAGTTGCTGCCCGAATTCAACGACGAGGCTATCGCGCCCATTCCGCCGAAGAACAATATGGCCAATCTACTAGACCAACCACCCCGTGGCCGAGACATAGTGGCTAATGACGCCACAAACAAGTCAGCACACGATCTACGTGAGCACCTGGACAAAAGAGCCGGTATTCCCAGGTCCATCTATGGATCTAGGAAGCGTGCTCCTATAGTTGCCGGAATCAAACCGACTATACTGATCGGCTACCAGCTCGGAATCAACAACGAACACTACAGCGGTCGGACGCATGCCACGACACATCCAAATACAGGGGTGCCGCACACCCCCTGTGCTTCACCGATGAGGTGCTGGATCATGAATTTCTAGAGGGGTTTAAACCCGTAAACATCGAGGCATACCACGGAATGACAGACCCTGCAGTCTGGATTGAGGACTTTATTCTTCACATCCATATGGCTCGCAGAGACGATCTCCACGCCATCAAATACCAACCCCTCAAGTTGAAAGGACCATCTCGACACAGGTTGAAAAGCCTCCCCAAAAATTCAATTGGAAGTTGGGAGGAACTCGAGGATGCTTTCAGGGCTAACTTTCAAGGGACCTATGTCCAACCTCCGGATGCAGACGATTTAAGTCACATAATCCAACAACCCAGGGAATCAGCTCGTAAGCTTTGGAACAGATTTCTCACCAAGAAGAACCAAATCGTCGACTGTCCGAATACTGAAGCCCTAGCAGCTTTCAAACACAGCGTCCGGGACAAGTGGCTTGCCAGACACCTCGGCCAAGAAAAGCCGAGGACAATGGCAGCCTTCACAACTCTTATGACCCGCTTTTGCGAGGGAGAGGACAGTTGGTTGGCCCGCAGCGGCACCAGCGACCCAGGCACATCCGAAATTACGGATGGCAATGGGAAGCCGCGATGCAATAAAAACAAAGTTCTAGACAGATCCTGTCAGATTAATGGCACCCCTGAGATACCTGCGAATCACACCAACAGAGAATGCTGGGTCTTCAAGCAGACCAGCAAGCTAAATGCCGAACACAAGGGGAGGGAGCTGCCAAGCGAAGACGAGGATGAACCTCGCCAGTCGAACACTGGGGGACAGAAAAAAATTCCACCAGAGGTCAAAACAGTGAACATGATTTACGCAGCCCATATACCAAAGAGGAAGGGCAAACGCGCACTCCGGGACGTATACGCTGTAGAGCCCGTCGCCCCCAAATTCAACCCATGGTTGGCCTGCCCGATCACTTTCGATCGCAGGCATCATCTGACCAGTATCCGGCATGGAGGTTCGGCTGCCTTGGTGCTCGACGCAATAATTGACGGATACCATCTCACCCGAGTCCTCACGGACGACGGAAGTAGTCTTAATCTGATATACCAGGACACTGTCCACAAGATGGGGATAGACCTATCAAGAATCAGCCAAAGCAGTACAACCTTTAAAGGAGTAATACCAGGCATAGAGGCCTGCTGCACGGGCTCTCTAACATTAAAGGTCGTATTCGGTTCTATCGACAACTTCCGAAGCGAAGATCTAATCTTCGACATCGCTCCGTTCCGAAGTGGCTATCATGCACTACTCGAAAGAACGACCTTCACTCGTTTTCAATGCAGTACCGCACTATGCTTATCTCAAACTTAAGATGCCTGGTCCACGCGGCGTCATGACTATTGGCGGAAACACAGATCATTCTCTTCGCGCGGAAGACTACGTGGCGGCTCTAGCAGCCAAACCACTAAACGGCCTCTCCACCCCGAATAACTGATCGGTCTTCAAGACCACGGACACGGCTAGACGTGTCCCGTGCACCACTAATTTTAAACATCCTAGATAAACATGAGCTTGATTAATGGCTAGGCCCCCACAAGTGGTGCTAGGGGCTGCCCGCATGCAAAGAGTCCATAGTTCGGCTGGACCTTATTAATACTCAATAGATCGAACTCTCATGGTTCATTAAGAATAATCAACTTTTCGCACGGTCACACCAGATTCTTTCACCTGGGTTTTTTCTTTTTTTTACAGATGATCATCGTGCTACACCCTTCGAGGATACAACACAATGGAGATAAAGGCGCAGACGTGCAGCAGGGCCCCGTTTGAAGGTTTCTTTTTAGATTAAGACCCTGTGTAAACCTTTTTTATTGTCTCTTGTTGCCCCAGACCCTCCTGGCACTTAAAAGAACCAAGGGGGATACCGGCGTTATTGGCAAGTTTATGATTCGCCGATCTAAAATCGACGTTACGAGGGCAGCAACCAATGTATTTTTCGGATTTATGCCCTCACCACAGCTGCTCTTTCGTCACACAGGATTAATGCACGTACCCGGAAATTCAGGGATCATTATCGAGGGCGGTACTAAGCCCAGTATATGTGAAAAGTCTGAATACCTTCGGGAGTATTCGGCGTCGCGAGTTTAGCCTTATATGCATCAGCTCTGAATCATGTCTTTGGTCAATAGTTGGGTTTGCCTGGCTCCCGTGTTTTCCTACCTTACATTCCGCTCTATCAAATAAGGTAGCACCGGGAGAACTACTGCGATTGTGCCCTGGTTCATCTGGATGAGAAACTTAATCGAGAAAGCCGAAAACTGACTGTCATGATAAAGCGAGAGACTGGTTAACCACTCGATGACTCAGCAGAATCTTTGTGATTCCTCTGCATTAACGAAGGACCGGTTTCCCGGTCACGTATGGACACGCACCGTATCCGGTTAAACGCGGACATACCAGGGGCTATATAGTAGCCCCATCGTCAAACTCCTATGGCTAAGTGAAAGTGTTAATGCTATATAGTCTGATTGCCTCATTTGGCGCGCCACCACCTCCTTAATGGACCAAGACGTTGGATCAAGTGTGATTACGCGCTTTGCCGAGCATCCCCGCATTATATTCGAGGGGGCTGAAGCCAACGACTGCAAACTTTCAGGTTATATACATATATACATAAGCGGCCGCACAGGAGGCACTACAATACTTTACGGGCAAAAGTATAAATATAGCCTTTATTATCAAAAGCATTATTTTTAAATCAATATACATGTCACTGGAACATGGTATTCTTTGAGCATTGAGCCTCTATTAAATGGGCACCTTCTAAGACTTCTTCAAAATAATGCTCGGGCGAGTCCTGGCCCACGGGTGGACTCCCAGTTGCAATATCGGCGGCCTCCATCTTCGCCCAATACGACTTAACACGCGCAAGGGCCATCCGTGCACCCTCTATGCATGCTGAGCTCTTGACAACGTCAATATGCAGCACATCACGAATAAATCGTTGCACCAGACCAAAATAACTACCCGGAGTTGGTTTCTTTTGCCACAGGTGGTCCACGACGGCCTTCAGTGCAAGCCCGGATAACCTATGGAGCTCGGCTCATTCGGCCATTTGATCATTCAACACTAGCGGGCGCCTTGGATTACTAAACTGCGACCAGAACAATATTTCTACCTCATGATCTTCTCCATCTTTGAAATACTCCGTCGCATCAGCAACATTCTTTGCTAAATCCAAGTATGCATTTGAAGAACTCCATAATTGATCAAGAGGGGCATACTTCGGATCTCCAAACTTCGCTCGTAATAAAAAAGGCTTCCTAGCCGCGATATCACCGGATTGCCGAAGCTCCTCCCGCGCCACTCTGATTTCAGAGCAAGTTTCTTTTGCTACTTGCAAGGCCTTCTTTAGGTTACCAGTCTTTGTTTAGTTTTCCCTTTCGAGAAGCTCGTATTGCCTCGCGTCATTTTGTAGCTCAAGAGCCATCTTGGCTATTTTATCCTTACTTTGGCGATGAGCAGCCTGTTCGGCTTTTAATTCTTCGGCTGCCTTCAGGGCGGCCGCATCACTTCTCCTGGCTTGCTCCTTGGCCCGGGCAAGTTTTGCCCGAAGGGTCTCCACAGTGGAAGCATATTATAAGTCCTAGCATCATGCTCTTATTAATATTTGCTAACCACTTAAATATACATATCATGTGCTTTGTCAAGCCGCTTGTTCACAAGTGTGATGTCTGCATCCGCCATGTCAAGTTGCCGCCTCAGTTAGGCAAATTCAGTAGTCCGGTCAGCCGCCGGATCTGCAACCGCCTGCGTACAAAATCAATGCTATCATTACCTAAGACTATGATCCTCTGCTCGTCTCGTCCGGATGGAAACCAGAGTCTCAGGGGCTACTATCTATACAATATACACCTTGTGTGTATGGTACAATCAAAAATATATATATCACTTTGCGTACCTCAAAGCCTCTTAGCAGGCTTGTAAAAGCTTCATTCAACCCGCTTTTTGCGGATCACATCTTCTTAACCACCGTACCCATTCAGGAACGATGTGCCTCTGATATAGCTGCCTGCTGCAGAAGACCCGTCAATGCGTCTGGTTGTATATCGGACAGTTTGGGGCTTTTCCTATTGGTCTCTCTAGGAGCCGAAAACCCCGGACTTCGGACGGCCGAAGAGTTACCTTCTGGTCTTTGGGGATTGGGAGAGATCCTCCGGGACGACACCTCAGGATCATCTGCCTCATGAGGCGGAGAGGTGTGAGGAGGTGTTTCACTCTCCATCATCTCCGGAAGAAGATCCTCTGATGACGAACATTGTGGAGGAAGGCTATGAGCCGAACTGCAAAACATATGTCTCGGTCGTTATTCTTAGAAAAAGAATGGGGTATGCTTACTAGACACCTTTGTTCACTTACTGCTCGGTTAACGGCAGGGCCCCATGTGGATGTTGTGCAGCAATGATTCCCCCTGGGGCAGGGACCCCTGATGTAGGTTTCTTCCCTCGTTTGGAGACATCTGTTTCCAAGTCTTCAAGGGAGGTCCTTTTCTTCCCATGGAGAGAGTGGATGCTAGAATCTCCTCCCCGTTAACCCTCCGACACGGGGGTATTAATTACCCCGGTTGGGATGCGTGACGTACCTCCAGCATGAATTCCTCCTTTGGCTTCCCCTTTCCTCTCCTTGTCCTCCCCTGAAGGCACTTGATAAGGTGCGTGAGCCAGCATCCTGGTTAGTATAGGATCCGGCGAGTCTTCGGGAAGAGGGGCCGAAGACCTGATCCCCTCCGCCTTTCTTATCCAGTCCTGGCCGAGGGTGGTTTTTCAGAATAATGTTGTAACAAATATGATGACAACATGTTCGGTCGCGGAGTTACTTACCTGGGTGTCTGGACGGTTGCAGTTGAGGCCCGCATCCTCTATTGTGTCCGGACACTTTATTCGTGATCCAAATAATAACCGATACATCCCTTCTAGCGTTACGCCGAAGAAGTGTTGAATGGTTCGCAGTCCTTCTGGGTTAAACTCCCACATGCGGAAAGCTCGACGTTGGCATGGCAGGACCCGACGGACTAGCATTACTTGAATTACTTTGACGAGATTAATATCCCTCTTGAGGAGATACCGAATGCGGCTTTGCAACATCGACACGTCATTAACCGGTCCCCAGTCGAGCCCCTTGTTGACCCATGATGCAAGCTGTGGCGGAGGGGCAGAGCGGAAGTCCAGGGCGGCCGCCCACTTACTCCCTCGAGGCGCGGTGATGTAAAACCACTCCCATTTCCATAGGTCAGAAACTTCCGAGAAAGAGCACTTTGGCCATGAAGCATCGACACCTTTGCTTATTATAGCGCCTCCGCACTCCGCATGTCGCCCGTCAATCATCTTCGGCTGCACATTGAAGGTCTTGAGCCATAGGCCGAAGTGTGAAAATCTAGCCCGTAATAGAACATGAGCCCTCTAACAAAGGGATTAAGACCAAAGCTTAGCCATCGGAGGAAGTGGGAGATGAATAAAGCGCTCTCGTTGGGTTTGGGAGTAGAAATAACGTGCCCTTGAGTAGGAAGCCTATGAAGGATTTCGGTGGTCAGATACCTAGCCTCCCTAAGCTTCTTTATATCCGCCTCTGTAACAGAAGAGGCCATACACCGGTCTTAAAGGTTGTATCCGGACATGGTTGAAGGTCCAGAGCGCTTGGACTGAACCTAGGGTGTTGGAACTCGAGGGGAGGGAAGGGGAGGATCAGGCATGGAAAGAAAAGGACAGGTCTTGACCTCTTTATATAGAGGAAGAATATCAAGCATCCTCCGCACAGCCGTTCGGAACTTGCCTAAACCAAGGAGTTGTACCAATGGGACGGTTGGGTTACCCACGCCCGTATTGATGAGAATCCCGTAATAAGAGGGACACGATCTCTGCTTCGACAAGACGTGCCAATAAAACCGCCTCCCAAAATGTGTAGTGCTAGGTTGGAAAAACGGTTTGAATGATGACCGGGCCACGGCGTCATGTCACACTAAGCAAAAGTTGTGAGCAGATTAGATTTGTGGAATATTGTGCTCTCTACAGTGGTATGTGGAATTTGTTTTTCAGAGCCGGACACCATTCTTGTGTTCAAGTTCTTCTTTGGAGTATTCGGAGAAGGAACCTGCCTTGCAATGCTGAATACAATCTGCGCGCCGGACTCATCATCATTGAAGACTGCTTCTGGGGCTACTGAGGGAGTCCTGGATTAGGGGGTCCTCGGACAGCCGGACTATATGCTTATGCCGGACTATTGGACTATGAAGATACAAGACTGAAGACTTCGTCCCGTGTCCGGGTGGGACTCTCCTTTGCGTGGAAGGCAAGCTTGGCAATTCGGATATGTAGATTTCCTTCTCTGTAACAGACTCTGCGTAACCCTAGCTCCCTCCGGTGTCTATATAAACCAAAGGGTTTAGTCCGTAGGACACCAACGATCATAATCATAGGCTAGCTTCTAGGGTTTAGCCTCTACGCTCTCATGGTAGATCAGCTCTTGTAATACTCATACCATCAAGATCAATCAAGCAGGAAGTAGGGTATTACCTCCATAGAGAGGGCTCGAACCTGGGTAAACATTGTGTCCCCTGCCTCCTGTTACCATTAGCCTTAGACGCACAGTTCGGGACCCCTTACCCGAGATCTGCCAGTTTTGACACCGAAAAAGTGCCCGACAGCCGCACCTTATGGGTAGAACTTGTGGAGATGATCAATATTCCATGAGTTTTGCAATTGAATGCTATCTCCGGTCTCTAGACGGATTGCGCTAGGTCTAGTGACTCATACTACCCGGTAAGGGCCTTCCCACTTTGGCGTCAACTTGTTTGTACCCTTGGCCGACTGAACGCGCCTAAGGACAAGGTCGCCTTTCTCAAAACACCGAGCATGAACCCTACGGCTACGATAGCGATGCAGGGCTTGTTGATAGCGTGCAGCACGCGTAGCAGCCGAAAGACGGTTCTCCTCGAGTAGCATAGCATCGTCACGCTAGTGCTGATCTCGCGCTACTTCATCGTAGGCAAGCACTCAAGGCGACCCATAAATGAGTTACATGGGGATAACTTCTTCCGCCCCATAGACCAGGGAAAAGGGATTCTGCCCGGTAGCTTGATTTGGTGTCATTCTGAGGGACCAGAGGACAACCGGCAGCTCATCGATCCACCGCCTGTCGTGCTTCCGCAGTGTATCAAAGGTTCTTGTTTTGAGTCCCCGCACCACTTTAGCGTTCTCCCTCTCAGCTTGCCCATTGCTTCTGGGATGTGCGACAAAGGCAAATGAGACCTTGCCTCTGAGGGTGCAAACATATTGCTAAAAGGCGCGGCTCGTGAACTGGGTGCCATTATCGGTAATGATCCTTTCCTGAACTCCAAAATGACACACCAATTCTTTTAAGAACTTGATAGCTGATTGAGTAGCCACCTTTCTCATGGGAGTCACTTCCGGCCACTTTGTAAACTTGTTGATGGCAATGAGGAAGAATTCAAAGCCCCCAATTGCTCGGCGGAAAGGGCCGAGGATATCAATCCCCCAGACCAAAAATGGCCATGATAAAGGGTTTGTCTGAAGAGCTTGGGCAGGCAGGTGGATGTTCTTGGAATGGAACTGACGGGCTTCACATTTCGTGACTAGCTTGACTGCATCTTGGAGGGATGTGGGACAATGGAATCCTTGATGGAATGCTTTCCCAACTAATGCCCTTGATCCAATATAGGAGCCGCACATGCCTCTGTGTAGTTTAGCCAGCAGTTCCTTTCCTTCTTCCCGGCAGATGCACTTCAATTTCACACCGTTGGGCCTCCTTCTGTACAAAGTGTCATCGACAAACTGGTACAGACTGGCCCTCCGGTCTACTCTTTCAGCTTCATCTTGGTCATTGGGGAGTTCTCTAGTTTGGAGAAAGTGGACTATGTGCCTTGCCCAAGTTGGTGCCTGGGTCATGGCAACAAGGACTAGCGGCACCTCCTTAACTACGGGGGCACACTCCTCATATGCGAGACCGTGGTCCCGACAGGAGGGCGCGGGCCGACAAGTTGTGAGTTTCCGGCAGGGTCCCTGCCAGGAGCACGAGGCTCTACCGGGAGAGGCTTACCGGAGTCCATCTGTCTCCTCTTTTGGGCCATTGTTGCTAGGGATATGGAGGGCTGAGTAAGACGGAGAACAAAAGTTCCTGGTTCCACAAGAAGCTTTTGCGTAGCATACTTTGACAGATGATCAACTATGTTGTTTTTTGCATGGGGTACGTGCTCTGTTTGCAATCCGTCAAAGCGCTCCTCCAACCTTCTCACTTCCTCAATGTATGCCTCCATTAATGGACTTTGATAATCCTTGTTGACTTGTCTCACCACAAGCTGTGAAACTCGTCGAATAATCAGCTTCTTGATTCCCAATTCTGTGGCAATCCTAAGCCTGGCAAGGAGCCCTTCATACTCTGCTGGATTGTTGGTTGCCTCTTCCCGGGAAAAATGCATCTGGACGACGTACCTCAAGTGCTCCCCTGAGGGTGCGACAAGAAGAACGCCAACCCCTACACCTTGCAGGGAAAAGGCACCATCAAAGTACATCATCCATTCTTGGGGCGCCTCCTTGCCGGGGGAAAATGTTTCTATCACTTCCTCATCAAGGGTCGGCATCCATTCCGCAATAAACTCTGCCAATGCCCTGCTCTGAATTGTTGATGTGCTCTCAAACTTCAGACCAAAACTGGACAACTCCAAAGCCCACTCCACTATTCGGCCAGTAGCCTCAGGGTTTTGGAGTATACTTTGCAACGCAAAGCGAGTGACAACCGTAATCTCATGGGCTTGGAAGTAGTGGCGCGCCATGATGAGACCAAAGATCAAATTATGCACGCCAGAGTACCTTGATCGAGCCCCCTATAACATGGAACTGACGAAGTACACTGAGTGCTGCACCACTTTCTTCATTGCTGTGTCCTTGGGGCTGCCATCGCTGCCATGCTCACTTCTATCTTGGTCTTTATCTGATTCTGCTGGATCTTGCTCACTCTCTGCCTCGTCCACTTCCTGCCATGCCACCAAGCCGCACTAACCACTTGGTTGGTTGCCGCTAAGTATAGTAGCAACGACTCCTGCGGTTTGGGAGCAACCAAGGTTGGCACAAAAGATAAGTAGGCCTTCAACTCTTGCAGGGTTGCATCTGCTTCTGGGGTCCACTTCATGGGTCATGCCTTCTTCAAGATCTCGAAGAACGGCAGGGCGCGTTCGGCGGACTTGGAGATGAATCTTCTTAGTGCGGCAACGCATCCCGTCGGACGCCTCACATCCTTAGTTGTTGTTGGCAATTGGATCTGCTCGATGGCTTTGATCTTGCTGGGATTTGCTTCGATCCCCTGATTGGACACAAAGAACCCAAGTAGCTTACTGGAGGGAACGCCAAACACACACTTCTCTGGGTTGATCTTCAAGTTGATCTTGCACAGATTTGCAAACGTCTCCTCCAAATCCTGGATAAGATTTGCTCTGTCCTTGGTTTTGACCACAATGTCATCCATATAAGCTTCAATATTTTTGTGCAGCTCTCGCTCAAAACCAATCTGGACTGACCTTGCAAAAGTAGACCTGACACTCTTTAATCCGATTGGCATGCGGATAAAATAGTACATACCACATTGGGTAATGAACGAGGTTTTTTCTTCGTCTAAAGTGGAATCCACAATCTGATCAATGCACGGCAAGGGAAATGGGTCCTTCGGGCAAGCCTTGTTGAGATATGTGAAATCTATGCAAAGCTTCCATTTCCTGTTAGCCTTCCGAACTACCATTGGATTTGCTAGCCATGTGGGATGTAGCTCTCCCCTGTCCAAACCAGCTGCTTCAAGCTTCTTGATCTCCTCTGCAATAAAATGTTGCATCTCCAAGGCCTGCTTCTGGACTTCCTGCTTGACATGTCTGGCGTGTGGGCAGACAACAAGGTAGTGCTCTATTACCTCCTTGGGAACACCGGGTATCAGATGGTTGCCAGGCAAACACATCGATATTCGCCCCCGAGAAGGCAATGGGCGCGCTTTCCTATTTGTCATCGAGGGTGGCACTGATGATAAAGGTACCATCAATGCCAGCCAGCCCTGCCGGGACCTTCTTCCCTTGTGGAGCAGCAACCTTTCTCCTTTTGCAGTTGGAAATGTCTGGAAAATCATCAACAGGCGCATCACGCTCTGAAGAGGTACGCTTCCCGAATTCTTTGCTAGCGTCCTTGATATCCTTCTTCTTTCCTCTGCTCTCCTTGGCGGAACTGTTGCTGCCATTGCCTCTGCGCGACCGCGTCCTGATACATCATGTCCACACAAATGAGTGTGTCCTTCTCATACGATGGGATGGAGATGATTCCAAGTGGCTGAGGCATCTTCAAGGTATTGTAGGCATAGTCGGATGCCGCCATGAATTTGGCCAGGGTTGGTCGCCCGAGGATCCCATTGTACGACAAGGGGAGGTTGACCACATCAAACACAATCATTTCTGTCCACTAGTTCAACTCCCATCCAAATGTCACAGGCAACGTGATCTTTCCCTTAGGATGGCTCTTGCCGGGATTAACTCCTTGAAATGTGCCGGTGACCTCTAGCTCCTCTTCAGCTATCTAAAGCCTACTGATAACCTTTGGGGAAATCAGGTTCAACCCGGCCCCGCTGTCCACCAATATCTTTGTGACAAGGTTGCGAATTGTTGGAGAGACCAACACTGGCAAACATCCTACTGCAGTGGTACGGTCAGGATGATCCTCTTTGTCAAAGATGATGGGCGTGAGTAACCATTTGAGTGGTTTCCGGACCTCAGGTGCTGGTTCCACGACACTGACCTCACATGCCCACCGTTTCAGTTTGCGGTGAGAGAAGGCAAGGATGTACCCCCATCAATGCACATGGCATTAGTGGCCTTCTGAAACTCTTGCTCACTAGTTTCCTCTTCACCCCCTCCATCACTCTCATCATCACAAGCTTCCTTCTCTTGACCTATGGCGGGTTTTCCTTTGTTCCGAAAGGGGTTGCCGGGGTGATTTACTTCAACGCCTCAACCCTTGCCGCCAGCGGCATTCTGACCTTTTCCCTTGTCATGCTTCTTATGCTCAGCTTTTTGCCTCTTGACAGGCTGCTCAACCAGATAGCACTCTTGAAGGTCATGGCCCTTGATCCGATGGATCTTCCAATATGGCCCATCGCCCTTCCCGGCCTTCTCTGCAGCCGCAGCTTCCCGGCAATTAGCGCATATGGCAGCTTCCTTGACAGGGACTTTAGCCTTGGCGGTCTTGCCGGTACTAGGCATGCCCGATCCTTCAACAGTCATCACTGCCTTATCCTTGCGCCTCTTATTGCACTTCTTGCTCTTCTTTTGATTGGTGGATTCATCATCATCTTCTGAATCAATATTGATGCAATCCTCCTCTCCGGGTAACTTCCTCCTTTCCTCCATCCGAGCACACTTATCCACTAGGGTGTAAAGCTCCTTCATAACCTTGGGCAACCGCACACTCATCTTGGAGCGAATCCTGCGGTTGTTCACATTGGACTGGAAGGCGGCTATCACAGCTGCCGGATGGATGTTTGGGATGTTCCTGTGGACTATACTGAACCTCTGCAAATACTTCTGGAGTGTCTCTCCTTCCTTCTGCTGGAGAAGCTACAAATCGCTGAGTCGGCTTGGTTCTTGATGGCCGCCAGTGAAGGCGCCAACGAACTCATGGCAAAGGTTAGCAAATGACGAAATGGAGTTCTCCGGCAGATGCATCAACCAAGACATTACATTGGATTTGGGAGCCATAGGGAAGTAGTTGGCAAAGACCTTCTCATCTCTTCCCCCGGCATCTTGGATCGTAATGGCATAGATGCTCAGAAACTCTGCCGGGCTGAGCTTCCCATCATACTTCTCGGGAATCTCTGGCTTGAATGTGCGGACAGATGGTCAATGGACTCGACGCAGCTCATGAGTAAAGGAAAGGCACCCAACCTCGAAAGGTAGGCATCCGCCAATATCGAGCGCAGGCTCGTCAACATCAGGACCGTTGCACCCATTGGTCCGGTGGCGGTCATCACAGCGTTGTTCAACGAAAACACACGCATCTTCTCTCCACCTGTCCTCCGGGGCTAGCCATTGATCTGGACATGCTCGATGGTCGGAAGAGGCCATCGAGACGTCATCAGGTTCTTGGTGCTTGATACGTCTCCAACGTATCTATAATTTTTCATTGCTCCATGCTACTTTATCTATTGTTTTAGGCAATATTAGGATTTATTATCCTCCTTTATATTATTTTTGGGACTAACCTATTAACCAGAGGCCCAGCCCAGATTTGCTGTTTTATGCCTATTTCAGTGTTTCGAGGAAAAGGAATATCAGACGGAGTCAAAACGGAACGAAATCAACTGGAGAAGTTATTTTTGGAAGGAAACCCACCTGATGGACTTGGACCCCACGTCAGAAGATACAGGAGGTGCTCACCAGGGTGGGGGGCGCGCCCACCCCCCTCCTCCCCGGGCGCACACCCCTGCCTCGTGGGGCCCCCGTAGCTCCACCGACATGCTCCTTTCACCCATTTATACCTACGTACCCTAAACCTTCCAAAACAGAAGATAGATCGGGAGTTCCGCAGCCGCAAGCCTCTGTAGCCACCAAAAACCTCTTGGGGGCCCGTTCTGGCACCCTGTCGGAGGGGGATCCCATCACCGGTGGCCATCTTCATCATCCCAGCGCTATCCATGACGAGGAGGGAGTAGTTCACCCTCGGGGCTGAGGGTATGTACCAGTAGCTCTGTGTTTGATCTCTCTCTCTCTCTCTCTCTCTCTCTCTCTCTCTCGTGTTCTCTCTCGTGTTCCCTCTATGGCACGATCTTGATGTATCCCGAGCTTTGCTATTGTAGTTGGATCTTATGATGTTTCTCCCCCTCTACTCTCTTGTGATGAATTGAGTTTCCCCTTTGAAGTTATCTTATCGGATTGAGTCTTTTACGAGAAGACTTGATGTATGTCTTGCCGTGATTATCTGTGATGACAATGGGATATCATGTGCCACTTGATGTATGTTTTGGTGATCAACTTGCGGGTTTCATGACATTGGGAACCTATGCATAGGGGTTGGCACACGTTCCTGACTCTCCTATAGAAACTTTGGGGCACTCTTTGAAGTACTTTGTGTTGGTTGGATGAATATGAGATTGTGTGATGCATTTCGTATAATCATGCCCACGGATACTTGAGGTGACAATGGAGTATCTAGGTGACATTAGGGTTTTGGTTGATTTGTATCTTAAGGTGTTATTCTAGTACGAACTCTTTTATAGATTGATTCAAAAGAATAACTTTGAGGTGGTTTTGTACCCTGCCATAATCTCTACATTTGTTCTCCGCTATTAGTGGCTTTGGAGTGACTCTTTGTTTCATGTTGAGGGCTTGTTATATGAGCTATCTATGTTATTATTGTTGAGAGAACTTGCACTAGTGAAAGTATGAACCCTAGGCCTTGCTTCCTATCTTTGCAATACCGTTTACTCTCACTTTTACCACTTGTTACCTTGCTGTTTTTATTATTTCAGATTACAAATACCTTTATCTACCATCCATATTGCACTTGTATCACCATCTCTTCACCGAACTAGTGCACCTATACAATTTACCATTGTATTGGGTGTGTTGGGGACACAAGAGACTCTTAGTTATTTGTTTGCAGGGTTGTTTGAGAGAGACCATCTTCATCCTACACCTCCTACGAATTGATAAACCTTAGGTCATCCACTTGAGGGAAATTTGCTATTGTCCTACAAACCTGTGCAGTTGCAGGCCCAACAACGTCTACAAGAAGAAGGTTGTGTAGTAGACATCAAGCTCTTTTCTGGCGTCATTGCCGGGGAGGCTAGGTAAAGGGCACTCATTCGCACCCCGTCAACTAAGCTCTCTTCTGGCACCGTTGCCGGGGAGGTGAGTGCTTGAAGGTATATCTTTAGATCTTACAATCAAATCTTTTTGTTTCTTGTTTTAGCAATAGTCTCGTTTATAAAATAAAACTACAAAAAAATGGAATTGAGTTTGTCTCATACGCTTCACCTTTTTAATATCTTTTGTGAGTATGATGGAAAGGAAAATTGTGCTCAAGTACTAGAAGAAGAATTACATAGAATTCTTAGCATAAAATATGTGAATGATGAGCATGATTGCAATGTTGTTAGTATGAATTCCTTGAATATCCATGATGCTAATGATATGCAAAGCCACAAGCTTGGGGAAGCTATGTTTGATGAAGATGATATTTTTTGTCCCCCAAGCTTTGATGAGCAAATTTACTATGATGAAAGCATGCCTCCTATCTATGATGATTATTGTGATGATACGTATGCCGTAAAGAAGAAGTTTGCTTATGTGGAGAGTAGTAAATTTTCTATGCTAGTAGATCATGAAAAGAATGCTTTAGGTGCTGGTTATATTGTTGAATTCATTCATGATGCTACTGAAAATTATTATGAGGGAGGAACATATGCTTGTAGGAGTTGCAATAATGTCCTCTCTATGTGCTTAAAATCTTGAAGTTATGCTTGTTTCACCTTCCTATGCAAGTTTATTATTGTTCCCATAAGTTGTTTGCTCACAAAATCTCTATACATAGGAAGTGGGTTAGACTTAAATGTGCTAGTCATACGCTTCATGATGCTCCCGTTATGTTTCAATTCTTATCTTTTATGTGAGCATCATTGTCATCATCATGCCTAGCTAAAAGGCATTAAAGAAAGGCGCTTGTTGGAAGACAACCCAATATTTATCCATTGTTGAGGAAATCGTTAATTGGTAGCTGCTAGGTAGGCTCGCGAGTAGGGGATTAATCGGCTAATCGGCAAGTTAATCGGCCATTTAATAAATTAAGAGGACGATTTATCGGTTTTATCGGCTACTCGGTGATCCTATGAGTAGGGATTAATCGGCAAGTTAACTGGTTAATCCGATGAATTCTTGAACAGGGTATTTATCCTTACTGTTTTTGTGTGTCCACATGATTATGCTACTATAGTAATCATGTTTTATAGCTTTTGTTTCAATAAAGTTCCAAGTAAGACCTTTAGGATAGTTTACGGTGATAGTTGTGTTGATCCTGCTGAAAATCAGAAACTTTTTCACCCAGTAAATTAGTTTTGTTAATTCACAGAAACGTTCTTATGATCTGATTCTTCTTGCTCTAGATTAGTACACAAATTTCTGAGGACGTCCTAATTTGGTAGGATTTTGGGAGTTCCTTAAGTATACGTTTGATACAGATTACTACAGGCTGTTCTGTTTTTGACAG
The DNA here is from genome assembly GCF_018294505.1 of Triticum aestivum. Classification (NCBI taxonomy): domain Eukaryota; kingdom Viridiplantae; phylum Streptophyta; class Magnoliopsida; order Poales; family Poaceae; genus Triticum; species Triticum aestivum. The sequence goes on along the minus strand of NC_057804.1, from coordinate 355,456,416 downwards.
ATTCTGTTTTCTATGTGTTGTTTGCTTATTTTGATGAATCTATGGCTAGTAAAATAGTTTATAAACCATAGAGAAGTTGGAATACAATAGGTTTAACACCAATATGAATAGAGAATGAGTTCATTACAGTACCTAAGTGGTTGTTTTATTTTCTTATACTAACGGAGCTTACGAGTTTTCTGTTGAGTTTTGTGTTGTGAAGTTTTCAAGTTTTGGGTAAAGATTCGATGGACTATGGAATAAGGAGTGGCAATAGCCCAAGCTTGGGGATGCCCACGGCACCCCAAGGTAATATTCAGGGACAACCAAGAGCCTAAGCTTGGGGATGCCCCAGAAGGCATCCCCTCTTTCGTCTTCGTTCATCGGTAACTTTACTTAGAGCTATATTTTTATTCACCACATGATATGTGTTTTGCTTGGAGCATCATTTTCTTTTGTTATTATTTGCTTGCTGTTTGTTAAAATAATGTTTTGCATCTTTAGTTTCAATAAAGAAGTCAAGGATAGCCTTTGCCATGCTTATTTTTCTAGCATACATGTTGCTGTTTGAAAACAGAAAGTTTGCCGCTGTTGCAAAAATTCCCTAGAAAAGTAAGAGAGTGATATAATGTTGAATCTTTTTACATATTGATCTCTGATAAATTTATTACAGTGGTAATTTTAGTTAATAATTTTTGGAGTTAGGTAAGTATGATGACTCTTGCATTCTTTACAGACTGTACTATTTTGGCAGATTGCTGTTATGGTTGCATTGTTTGCATATGTTTGCTTGTTTAATAATTCTATTTGAAGATAGGAGTATTAAATATGCAGAGTAATTTAGTATTCAATGTTGAATAACAATTTTAGTGATTTGTTACAGTAGAAAATGATAAGGTTTTGCATTGGTTTATACTAACCTATCTCACGAGTTCTTGTTGAGTTTGTTGTGAATGAAGCTTTTGATAAAAAGAGAAACCATGATATGAGAGGAATTAAGGAGACACAAAAGCTCAAGCCTGGGGATGCCCAAGGCACCCCAAGATAATGTTTCAAGAAGTGTCAAGCATCTAAGCTTGGGGATGCCCCGGTAGGCATCCCACCTTTCTTCTTCAACAACTATCGGTTAGTATCGGTTGAGCCTAAGTTTTTGCTTCTTCACATGAGTTGTGATATCCTTGCAATGTAGTTTTCTTTAGCTTTGCTTGCTGTTTGAATACAATACCAAGATCTGAAATTCTTAATGAGCGAGTCTTCGCATAGTTGCATAATTATTTAGCTACTCATTGACCTTCACTTATATCTTTCGGAGTAGTTTGTCATTTGCTCTAGTGCATCACTTATACCTTTTAGGGCATGGTGGTAGTTTTATTTTGAAGAAATAGATGAACTCTCATACTTCACTTAGATTATTTTGAGAGTCAGTAATAGCATGGTAGTTTGCTTAATGTTAATATACTTAGTGTTCAAGATATGTGAAACTTTCTTTTGAGTGAATTGAATACTAAGATAAGTTTGATTCTTGATAATTGTTTTGAGATATGGAGGTGATAATATCAAAGTCATGCTAGTTGGGTAATTGTGAATTTCAGAAATGCTTGTGTTGAAGTTTGCAAGTCCCGTAGCCTGCACGTATGGTTAAAGTTGTGTAACAAATTTGAAACATGAAGTGTACCTGGCTTGTGCATCCTTATGAGTGGCGGTAGGGGACGAGCGATGGTCTTTTCCTACCAATCTATCCCCCTAGGAGCATGCGTGTAGTACTTGATTTTTGATGACTTCTAAATTTTTGCAATATGTATATGAGTTCTTTTGACTAATGTTGATTCCAAGGATTATACACACTTTTACCTTTCCCCCATTGCTAGCCTCTTCGGTACCGTGCATTGCCCTTTCTCACCATGAGAGTTGGTGCAAACTTCGCCGGTGCATCCAAACCCCCTGATACGATACGCTCTATCACACATAAACCTCCTTATATCTTCCTCAAAACAGCCACCATGCCTACCTATCATGGCATTTCCATAGCCATTCCGAGATATATTGCCATGCAACTTCCGTCATCATATTCATGACATACATTACTTTTGTCATATTTCCATTGCATGATCATTTAGATGGCATCGTATTTGTGGCAAAGCCACCATGCATTATTTTTCATACATGTCACTCTTGATTCATTGCACCATCCTGGTACACCGTCGGAGGCATTCATGTAGAGTCATATCTTGTTCTAAGTTTCGAGTTGTAATTCTTATGTTGTAATCAATAGAAGTGTGATGATCATCATTATTAGAGCATTGCCCAAACAAAAAAAAGAAAAAAATAAATAAATAAGAAAGACCAAAAAAAGGCCCAAAAAAAGAAAATAAATAAAAAGGGCAATGCTACTATCTCTATTCTCCACTTGTGCTTCAAAGTAGCACCTTGTTCTTCAAGTAGTGAGTCTCATATATTGTGCTTCAAAGTAGCACCTTGTTCTTCATGTAGTGAGTCTCATAAGTTATCTTTTTATACTAGTGGGAATTTTTCATTATAGAACTTGGCTTGTATATTCCTACGATGGGCTTCCTCAAATGCCCTAGATCTTCATGAGCAAGCGAGTTGGATGCACACCCACTAGTTTTATTTGAGCATACATAGCTCTAGTGCATCCGTTGCATGGCAATCCCTACTCCTCATGTTGACATCAATTGATGGGCATCTCCATAGCCCATTGATTATCGTCGTCAATGTGACACTTTATCCTTTTTTGTCTTCTCCACACAATCCCCATCATCATATTCTATTACACCCATAGTGCTATATCCATGGCTCGCGCTCATGTATTGCATGAAGGTTGAAAAAGTTTGAGATTATTTAAATATGAAACAATTGCTTGGCTTGTCATCGGGGGTATAGAAGTTGGGAACATCTTTGTGTGACGAAAATGAAGCATAGCCTAACTATATGATTTTGTAGGGATGAACTTTCTTTTGCCATGTTATTTTGAGAAGACATGATTGCTTTGATTAGTATGCTTGAAGTATTATTATTTTTATGTCAATATGAACTTTTGTCTTGAATCTTTCGGATCTGAATATTCATGCCACGATTAATAAGATTTACATTGAAATTATGCCAAAGTATCACTCCGCATCAAAAATTCTTTTTTATCATTTACCTACTCGAGGACGAGCAGGAATTAAGCTTGGGGATGCTTGATACGTCTCCAACGTATCTATAATTTTTGATTGCTCCATGCTACTTTATCTACTGCTTTAGGAAATACTAGGCTTTATTATCCACTTTTATATTATTTTTGGGACTAACCTATTAACCGGAGGCCCAACCCAGATTTGCTGTTTTATGCCTATTTCAGTGTTTCGAGGAAAAGGAATATCAGACGGAGTCAAAACGGAACGAAATCAACTGGAGAAGTTATTTTTGGAAGGAAACCCACCTGATGGACTTGGACCCCATGTTAGAAGATACGGGAGGTGCTCATGAGGGTGGGGGGCGCGCCCACCCCCCGGGCGCGCCCCCTGCCTCGTGGGGCCCCCGTAGCTCCACCGACGTGCTCCTTTCACCCATATATACCTATGTACCCTAAAACTTCCAAAACAGAAGATAGATCGGGAGTTCCGCCGCCGCAAGCCTCTGTAGCCACCAAAAACCTCTCGGGGCCCATTCCGGCACCCTACCGGAGGGGAATCCCATCACCGGTGGCCATCTTCATCATCCCGACGCTATCCATGACGAGGAGGGAGTAGTTCACCCTCGGGGCTGAGGGTATGTACCAGTAGCTGTGTGTTTGATCTCTCTCTCTCGTGTTCCTTCTATGGCAAGATCTTGATGTATCCCGAGCTTTGCTATTGTAGTTTGATCTTATGATGTTTCTCCCCCTCTAGTCTCTTGTGATGAATTGAGTTTCCCCTTTGAAGTTATCTTATCGGATTGAGTCTTTTATGAGAACACTTGATGTATGTCTTGCCGTGATTATCTGTGGTGACAATGGGATATCATGTGCCACTTGATGTATGTTTTGGTGATCAACTTGCGGGTTTTGTGACATTGCGAACCTATGCATAGGGGTTGCCACACGTTCTTGACTCTCCGATAGAAACTTTGGGGCACTCTTTAAAGTACTTTGTGTTGGTTGGATGAATATGAGATTCTGTGATGCATATCATATAATCATGCCCATGGATACTTGAGGTGAAAATGGAGTATCTAGGTGACATTAGGGTTTTTGTTGATTTGTATCTTAAGGTGTTATTCTAGTACGAACTCTGTTATAGATTGATCCGAAAGAATAACTTTGAGGTGGTTTGGTACCCTACCATAATCTCTATGTTTGTTCTCCGCTATTAGTGGCTTTGGAGTGACTCTTTGTTGCATGTTGAGGGCTTGTTATATGATCTATCTATGTTATTATTGTTGAGAGAACTTGCACTAGTGAAAGTATGAACCCTAGGCCTTGTTTCCTATCATTGCAATACCGTTTATGCTCACTTTTACCACTTGTTACCTTGTTGTTTTTATTATTTCAGATTACAAATACCTTTATCTACCATCCATATTGCACTTGTATCACCATCTCTTCGCCGAACTAGTGCACCTGTACAATTTAACATTGTATTGGGTGTGTTGGGGACACAAGAGACTCTTTGTTATTTGGTTGCAGGGTTGTTTGAGAGAGACCATCTTCATCCTACGCCTCCTACGGATTGATAAACCTTAGGTCATCCACTTGAGGGAAATTTGCTACTGTCCTACAAACTTGTGCACTTGCAGGCCCAACAATGTCTACAAGAAGAAGGTTGTGTAGTAGACATTAGTGCTGTCGAGCTCGCGCTGGTTGTGGTGGTGGCGACTGCACCAATGGGGTGGCCCCTTTCATACGACCAGCAACACGAGCCGTTGTTGTCACTTCGGGAGGCCGTGGTGAGCCGACTTGCTGTGAGCCCCCAGCCTCGGCAAAACCGAGTAGGCTCTGGATGGTTGCACACCACTCGTCCATCTGCTCAGCTGCTGGCAGGAACTTGAGTAGCAGCTGAGCCCGTACCATGGCCTCGATCTCCCTCTCTGTTCTCTTCTATTTTATGTTCCCCGGATATGGCCCTTCACGGTTTCTCAAATTTCCGGAGATCCGTAACTCTGATTGCGCTGAAATTTTTACACGATTTTTTCCATTAATTATCTTTCTTGCGCCAGAAGAACGGTTCCAACCGACATTGTAGGAGGGCATAAGATACCAGGGCGCGCCTGGGCCCTTTGGCACGCCCTGGTGGGTTGTGGGCACTATGGGCCCCAGTTTGTGTTGATTCCACCTCTTAAAAATCACATATATCCCAAAATAATTCTCCTTAAAAATTTATCGTGTATGGAATTCGTTTGATATGGATTTTCTACGATACAAAAAACATGCAAAAAACAGGCACTGGCACTGAATCAATAGGTTAGTCCAATAAATCAAATAAAAAGTTGCCAAAAGTATGTGGAAGTTGTATAATATTGGCATGAAACAATAAAAAATTGTAGATACGACGGAGACGTGTCAGCATCCCCAAGCTTAATTCCTGCTCATCCTCGACTAGGTAAATGATAAAAAGATAATTTTTGATGTGGAATGCTACCTAGCATAAACTTGATCATGTGTCTAATCATGGCATGAATATTAAGACATAAGTGGTTCAAAGCAATAGTCTATAATTTGACATAAACACATCTATACTTAGGCATCCCAAGAAACAATCATGTCTTTCAAAATATCAATGCTAAAGAAAGTTATCCCTACAAAATCATATAATCTTGTCATGCTCTGTCTTCTTAACACAATGTATTTATCATGCACAAACCCGATGACAAGCCGAGCAATTGGTTCATACTTTTTAACGCGCTTCAGCTTTTTCAACCCTCACGCAATACATGAGCGCAAGCCATGGGTATAGCACAATAGGTGGAATAGAGTATGATGATAGTTGTAAATATAGAGAAGACAAAAAAGGAAGAAAGTCTCACATCGACGCGGCTAACCAACGGGCTATCGAGATGCCCATCAATTGATGTCAACGTGAGGAGTAGGGATTGCCATGCAACTGATGCACTAAGATCTATAAGTGTATGAAAGCTCAATATGAAAACTAAGTGGGTGTGCATCCAAGTTGCTTGCTCATGAAGACCTCGGGCATTTCAGGAATCCCATCATCGGAATATACAAGCCAACTTCTATAATGAAAAATTACAACTAGTATATGAAAGTGACTACATAGGAGACTCTCCATATGAAAAACAAGGTGCTACTTTGAAGCACAAGTGTGGCAAAAGATAGTAACAATGCCCCTTCTCTCTTTTTTTTCCTTTTTCTTTTTTTCTTTTTCCTTTTTTTCTTTTTTCTTTTTTTCTCTCATTGTCCGGAGTCTCATCCCGACTTGTGGGGGAATCATAATCTCCATCATCCTTTCCTCACTGGGACATGCTCTAATAATGAATAATGATGATCATCACACTTCTATTTACTTATAACTCAAAAGAAATAAAAATTACAACTCGATACCTAGAACAAAATATGACTCGATATGAATGCCTCTGGTAGTGTACCAGGATGTGCAATGATCTAGCGTAACATGTATAAAAAATGATGCATGGTGGCTGAGCCACAACTAGTCATAAAGAACACAGTACCGTAGAGGATAGCAAATTGCGGAAAGGTAAGAGCGTGTATAATCCATGGACTCACATTAGTCATAAAGAACTCATATACTTATTGCAAAAGTTTATTAGACCTCGAATCAAAGTACTACTATGCATGCCCCTAGGGGGATAGATTGGGAGGAAAAGACCATCGCTTGTCCCCGACCGCCACTCATAAGGAAGACAATAAATAATAAATCATGCTCCAACTTCATAGCATAATGAGAGACTATACGTGCATGCTTCTGGAATCACAAAACTTAACACCAATATTCTTACTAACCACAACCGTTTACTAGTATCTCCCACATATTCCATCTCTATATCGCAAAACTATTGCAAGGAATCAAACATGTCATATTCAGTGATCTGTATGTTTTATGTAGGATTTCATGACTAACCATGCAATGGACCAATTCTTATTGACTCTCTAAATAGATATAAGTGAAGCATGAGAGTTTAATTATTTCTACAAAACATCATGCTCTAACAAATATAAGTGAAGCAAAAGAGCATTATACAAACAACGGGTTTCTATGTGAAGAGAAACAGGCAATCCAAACTTCAAATGATATAAGTGAAGCACATGAAGCATTCTATAAAGCTATACCCAAAAGATATAAGTGAAGTGCAATCATAATTCTATAAAATAAACCATGGACTATCTCATACCAGAATGGTGCATAAAATAAAAGTGAAAACTAAATGCAAAAGACGCTCCAATATTTGCACATATCACATGAACGAAACGAAGACGAAAACATACCGATACTTGTTGAAGAAAGATGGGATGCCTTCCAGGGAATCCACAAGCTTAGATGCTTGAGTATCCTTGAATATTTACTTGGGGTTCCTTGGGCATCCCCAAGCTTGAGCTCTTGCCTCTCCTCCTTCTCCTCATATCGATACCTCCTTGATCTTTGATCACTTCATCCACAAAAAACTCATCGGAAAGCTCGGTAAGATCCGTTAGTATAATAAAGCAAATCACTACTCTAACTACTATTGAAAACCAATTTATATTTTCTTTTTTCATTTTAGATACTATAATATAACTTTTCCATGTCTCATACCACCGATAAAAATCGATAGTTTCATCAAAACAAGCAAAACAATGCATCAAAAACAGAATATGTCTTAAACAGGACAGTCTGTAGCAATCTTAACATCTACCATACTTATGGTACTCCAAAAATTCTGAAAACGTAGGACGAAATAAAAAATTTGTATAGAAAGACTTTGCAAAAAGTTTCATAAAAGTTTGACATTCTAATAAAAAATGAAAATTCACGCGCTACAGCCAAAGTTTCCGCTTCTACACCGCACATACCAACAAGCAATCTAATCATCCTAAAGGCAAATCTTGGCACATTATTTTTATAATACAATGGATTTGTACAAGGGGATAATTATTTTTGTGAGAATATTCATGAAAAATTCTACATTGTTTCCATGAGCATGAACACAAGTGTTCTCGCTTCTCTTTTGTCGGAAAGTTTTAAGTTCCCCTCTATTTTTTTGTTTTTAAACTTTATAAAAGCACTCAATAGAAAGAAATACTCTCTAAAACTTCCGGGTTGTCTCCATGGCAGCTCTTTCTTTAAAGCCATTAAGCTAGGCATAAAGTGCTCAAGTAATAAATACACCCGGATCCTAAGGTATATCAAAGCCAATTTTTATTAACAATGATTTGGCATTTAGTAGTGAGCAAAAAGCAACATATATCATGCAATGAGGAAGACTAACTCTCTTCCTATGCATCGGCATGTCATACAAGAACAATTCATGCACATCAAGTAAAGGCCAATACGTAGCATAAACAGTTTCTTGCAATTTTCTTGTGTTCGAAACATAGAGAGGTGGAGATAATTGCAATTAGGCGGAGCAAGCACATGCATACTATATTCATCAAAATCATCATATGTAGTGGTACAAAGCAACCCATCAATGTAGTCTATAACAAGTGCAAACTTCTCCGATATAGTGTAGTTGGGAGAATTCAGAAAGATAATAGGACTATCATGCTTGGGTGCAATAGCAACCAATGTTGAGGATATCGCTTATCGTTATCGTCTCGGTCAGCTAGGGATTGGAGATTAATTAGAAATCGGCCGATTAATCGATTTTATCGGTGGACTATTAATCGGATACTTTTTTACAAATCTCATGTTCCCAACACTAAAACATGCTATATTCAACACCAAAACAATATTTGGCAGAAGTGTTGCCATGATTTCTAGCCTTTGAATCATCGTATAATGGCAAACAAAATAGGAAAATAGTACATATTCCGTAACAAGGTCCACAAAACATAAATAAACATAGTTTTTGCAAACATTGTGCTATGAATAGGTCTGATTTATCGGTAGATTCCCGATGAATCGATTGTCAGAATGATAAATCGGTTCAAAAGATAAACGACAAAGATAAGGTATAATCTTATCGGCCACCCCCCGACTAGTCATTCGGAAGATTAATCGGTGAATCGGAAGATTTCTTGAACAGTGATAGCAACAATTTCATTCTTACCATAAGGAAGTATAGCAAGTTCATTTCCATAAGGATAATTCATATTGGAATGATGGACACAAGCATCAAGTTCATCAAAAAGGGATATTTCAAAAGAATCAACGGGGTCATAGCAATTATCATTGCATTCATCCTTCAGTAAGAACGAAGGGGCATTAAACAATGTATGAGTTGAAGAGTTATAGTGGGCACGGGTGATCAATCCTCTCTTCCTCCTTTTGTTCTTCGCTCTCCTCTTCATCATTTTCATCCAATAAGCTCACAATTTCATCAATTCCTTCTTCCATAGACTCCTGCAAAATAATAGTCTCTTCTTGGACAGCGGAGACTTTCTCAATAATTACATCAATATCGGAATTGTATTTATAATTATCATAGAAATATTTAAGGATGGCAAAATTTTCAGCTGTATAAACATCATCATCAAAAGTTCATACTTTAAAAACAAAGATTCGATTTCATAAGCACCCTTAAAAGCAACAAATTCTTCTATTCATTCCACATCATAGTAATCATATATACCATTGGCATAAGTAGCCAAGGTTTCATTATCATTAAATTTGCATGAAAAGGGAAGGTATGGAGCATTCATCCTAGAGAAACAAGTAAAATCATATCTCAAGCATAAATCCTGAGCATACCTATGCAAGATATAAATTTGATCCCGTGAAAGTTTCCCTTTTTGTGTCAAGCTATAATCCCTAAAGTATTCACGTTGATCCAACGTTACTCCCGTTATCAAGTTGAATGGGGTTTTCTCAGGATTATCAAAGTAGTGCATAATATCTTTAACGAGCCTCGAGGGTTTTAGGAGGTTCCCCATCTCCATGAGTAGCAGGTAAAACTATTTTTTTGGTGTTTCGTGTTCCATATCCATAACTAAAGATAGAGAACAACTTAGAACAGGAAATAAAAACTACTTAGTGATAAAGCAAACAAGCTCACACGATAATATTCACCCCACGCTATTGCTCCCCGGCAACGGCGCCAGAAAAAGGTCTTGATAACCCACAAGTATAGGGGATCGTTTGTAGCCTTGTTCAATAAATAGGAGTGTCAAACCCAACGAGGAGCTAAAGATAGAACAAATATTCCCTCAAGTTCTATCGACCACCGATACAACTCTATGCACACTTAACGTTTGCTTTACCTAGAACAAGTATGAAACTATTTTGCAAGAATAAAGCTATTAGTACTTTGCGAAAATAAAACTAGGAATAAAATGAAAGGTAGTAAAAGTAGATAGCCTTTGTCAACAAGAAAGTCATTTGTCCCTAGATAATCGATAATAAGTACCGGGTATCATTCTTGTAATTTTATATGACGGAGGGGCATGAGCTAAAATACTTTCTCTACTTCGATCATATGCACTTATGATTGGAACTCTAGCAAGCATCCGCAACTACTAAAGATCATTAATGTCATGAAACCCAACCATAGCATTAAGTATCAAGTCCTCTTTACTCCCATACGCCATAACCCACTTATCCGTGTTTAGGCTGCTGTCACACTGCAACACCGATAATAAGCAAACCATGAGCATATTGCAACACCCTACAGCAGGGGCCCCTCACATTTGCACGAGACGAAGGGCATCGTAGGATAACACCATAAGTAACATATACAATCATACCAACCAAGATCACGATTAACCCATAGGACAAAACATATCTACTCAAACATCATAGGATAGCCAAATATCATTGGGAAATAATATATGGAGTTGAGCACCATGTTAAGTAGAGATTATGGCGGGGATAAGGGGTGTTACACCGCTTCATAGAGGGGGAAGAGTTGGTGTTGACGGTAACAAGATTGTTGATGTAGATCACCGTCACGATCCTTGCCCCGACGTCGTTCTGGTTCCACCGGGAGAGGGGCAGAGAGCCCCCTCCTTCTTCTTCTTCTTCCTTGGCCTCCCCGTAGATGGGAGGAGAGTTCCCCCTCTGTTCCATGGTCTCCGTGGCGGCGGAGGGGCCGAAGCCCCTCCGAGTTTGGATCTCCCTCTCGGTTCTCTTCTGTTTCACGTTCCCTAGATCAGGCCCTTCACGGTTTCTTAAATTCCCAGAGATGCGTAACTCCAATTGCGCTGAAATTTTTACACGATTTTTTTCCATAAATAACCTTTCTTGCACCAGAAGAAGGGCTCCAACCGACGCTGAATGAGGGAACAAGACACCAGGGTGCGCCTGAGCCCTGTGGCGTGCCCTGGTGTGCTGTGGGCACTGTGGGCCCCCGTTTGTGTTGATTTGACCTCCTAAAAATGACATATACTCCAAAATAATTCTCCGTAAATTTTTATCGTGTTTGGACTTTGTTTGACATGGATTTTCTATGATACAAAAAACATGCAAAAAAACAGGAACTGGCACTAGGCACTGGATCAATAGGTTAGTCCAATAAATCATATAAAAGTTTCCAAAAGTATGTGAAAGTTGTATAATATTGGCATGAAACAATCAAAAATTATAGAGACGATGGAGACGTATCAGTGGTGCACCGGCTGCGCCTTCCCCGACTGCTCCGACTCGGGTGGAGGGTCATGTGGGGAGATGGCGCTGTAGTTCATCTTCATGCACAGACGCCTGTGACTTCCTAGTCCCTTCGCTAGGGTAATGGAGGTTGATCAGCCGCTTGGGTTGAGGCTGCACATGAGTGGCTGCTGCAATGGCACCATGTGGGTGGACGATGAGTACCCTGCACCTCATGTCATGCTTCTCTAGCATGGCCGGAAGACATTTGCTCGTGCCCACAACCTCATGGAAGGGCATGTTCTTCGCTACAAGCTAGTGGAGGTTGATCGCTCTCCATCAAGGACTTCGGGCATTCAATAGCTCATTTAGGGTGTTGCGCGGAAAGCTTGAGAGATGGCGAAATCTCCTCCTGGAGCAACAGCAATGAAGAGCACACTGACAGTGAAGACGACGATGAGGAGCCCCCGGTCATCAAGCATGTAGATGACGAATCAGACTCTGGCTGAGAGCCGGACGCACTGTGATCATCAGCTCGGCATCGGTAGCACCACCATCTACAACTGGCCCCTGACAGAGCGATATGCTGGGGGTCCTTCGCCTGGTCATCACCACTTCCTCTAGATGGACCCCGGCAGGCTTCCTCGTGGACACCGAGTTTGTCTTCCCTGCCGGTGTCCCTGTCAAGCCGCGTCCCTCTAGTCCTGGCGGGGGTAACTAGGGCATCGCCTAGCTGCTCTCCCTGTCCCCGGCCTCTTCTTCCTTGCCGGGGAGGTGCCGTCCCAATCTTGTCAGGCTACTGCCCACTGGTCTTGACGGGGTCGGGCTGGGCTTCTGCCCAGGCGCTCCTTTTGCCTCTTTCCTTCTCCATGCAACTCCTAGGAGGAGAGGGAATAGAAAGGCATTACGAGGCACTTATATATTGTTAAATCAAAAGATGTAGCACTTGCCAAATTTTAGTTAGAACTATGTAATCCTTCATCCATGTTTGTACCCTGTATGATCTGTACTTGTTTATCTACGTATTAATTTAAAAAGCACTTGGCAGGTACTTGTGCATGCATGAAACACGCTGAAGGATGAACCTTCTATACTTTTAAGTAAACAAAGTTTTCTGGCAAGAAATCTTGCTGGCCCTCATTACAGCTGCTACTAAACCTCATTTAATGAACTCAAAAGGGGTTAGGAGCGTATATGAAGGCTAGCCTATCGTTAATATCTCCAATCGTCGCTACAACCAACCTTGTCGAGTAGACTCGAACAAAGGATGGGAGTATGAATGGTAGAGTCAACAAGGTTTCCGTACATACAAGTTATTCGGACGTGAATACAACATGGAGTGTTGGCATGAACTTATCTTTGTTGTTGTTCCTCTTACCATTTCCGATAATGAGGGGTTATCGCGTACCAGCACGTGGGCTCATATTCATCCTTCTTCTCGGGGAGCTTATCCGTGATAAAACCCTTCTGTTACCACCAAAAAGAAGGAAGGATGAGAAATAACAGCACATGGCCCTCCACAATGAGTTAGTCATCTTATCATAGGACTATTGTAATCACAATATGGTCATAGTGAAGAAAAAATACATGCAAGTTTTTGTGGAAGCGCTTCATTTTATTGACTATGCACAGGGTCTGTGCCTAGCTTTGTACAAAGGGTTACAAGTCCTGGGACTATGCTTGTACAAAACAGGTTGCCGGGGCAAGGCCCGACAACCACTCCTTATGGATAGAACTTATGAAGATGCTCAATATTCCACGGGTTTTGCATTGGGATGCCATCTTCGGTCTCCAGATGGACTACGCCAAGTCTGGTGACACTTACTACCCAGTAATGGCCTTCCCACATTGGTGTCAACTTGTTTGCACCCTTGGCGGACTGAACACGCCTAAGGACAAGGTGAACTTCCTCAAGGCTCCAGGCATGGACCCTACGACTGTGATAGCGGCGCAGGTGTTGGTGCCAAAACTGGCAGATCTTGGGGAAGGGGGTCCCAAGCTATGGATCTAGGATCAATGGGTAACAGGAGACGACGAACATAGTATTTACCCAGGTTCGAGCCCTCTCGAGGAGGTAAAACCATACGTCCTGCTTGATTATATTGAGTGTATGATGAAGTTTATAGAGTAGATCTACCTCGAGATCAGTATGAGCTAAACCCTAGGCTACGGGGGGATGAAGATAGCTCTCCCCCTAATGACTACAACCCTCAGTTAATATAGACACCCATAGGGTTAGCGTTACCGAAGATAGATTACAATTAGGAATCTCCTACGCCTTCTTGACTTGGAGGGCACACGACGGCTTCATAGATCTCATGTCATAGTATGGCTCCACTACTCCGGCCCATGCACAATGGGCCGTCGCCCCGAGGACCCCTTAGTGCATGACTCCCTCAGTAGCCCCTGAACTTGCCTCCAACACCAGGACTAGTATCCGGTATCCATTCATCTGACCAATATTCGGTTTGCGGGGCGAGTTCCTCAGCAAGTCTCCCCCTGTTTGGTACCAAGCAATGTCCGGAGTCTGAAATGGCCGTTTTACTTAACACTGAAGGTAGTAACAAAAATATCGCTCAAGCGCAAATAGTGCCTTTATCTGACAACTTTTTCTCCTTTAATAAATAGTCACTTCCGGCCATAACGCTAAGTAGTTACTATTTCTCAAAGTGCGGCTCGAGGCCGACACCACGCTTGACACGTCCCCTCAAGGTGGAAATCATGTCCCGCTTTTCGGGGGATATGGTTAATGATTTCAATTCGCCTCCCCGCTCATAACGTTGCAAAGATATCGGGAAGTGGAGAGTCCAACAACAAGAAAAAAGGGGATCTTTGGCCTGCCCATAGTTGTCGGATATCGGGTTCCGGCAAAACCCTGAAGGTTCGAACACTGGGGTGCGCACGAAGATTTCCCCCTACCAAAAAACGCCCTCAACCTCGTAGCGATCTCTAGGCTAGCACGATGAACTCACAACACAAGAGACACGTGATTTATACAGGTTCGGGCCACCGTTGTGGTGTAATACCCAACTCCTATGTGGTGGTGGATTGCCTCTTGGGCTGATGATGAACAGTACAAGGAAAGAACAGCCTCGCGAGGAGAGGTGTTCTTGTGCTTGGTTGGTTGCTTGGGGAGGAATTGGTTCGTCCCTTCTACTATGGTATCTAGCCCTATTTATAGAGGCCCTGGTCCTCTTCCCAAATATTGAGCGGGAAGGGATCCAACAACGGCCATTTTGAAAGGGGACAGCTAGTACAGGCTATCCTGACAAAAGGTGGTCTTTGCCTGTCAAAGGTGCTGGTGGTGACGCCATCTTGGGCTCCATGGTGACCTCCGTCGTGCCGTCTTGCTGTTCTTGGTCTTGTTGCACCGATATGGAAACCTTTACCTGACGCCTCGGTACTCCGCGCCTGTGCTTGCCGCCTTAGCACCAAAGAGGAAACGAGGACACTGAGCGTTCGCGCCTGCCTGGCCTTGGTCATCATGGCTTGCGTCAAGGGAACCTTGCGAGGTACCCCTTGCCTTGATCTCTCCTCCTCCCTCACGAGCCTGCCTGGTGAGGCCGCACCTGAGGAGGCCTTGTGTCGTCCTCCCCGCGAGGCTTGGCCCCTCGTGAGGGTCTTGAGTGTTTGGTTGATGAAGACGGGTCGTACTGGGCCATTGGTGGAGCCACGCCGCGGGCCGCAGGCAGGCAAGTCTGGGGACCCCCGTTCCCAGAACGCCAACAATAGACTATTAAAGGGGGGAGGGCGCTACAATCTGTATCCCACGCCTTCTCCTACCTTCTGCACTCGCAATCCTTCAGAGCTCTAGCGCCCTTCCTCTTTGCTTCCATAGCCAATCCCACTTCACCTTCTTCAACCATGGCCGGATCCGGCGCCAATGGGAAGTGGGAGGCCTCCTCCGTTACCAAATAGGATATACTGAAGCTAAAGGAGGCTGGTTACTTGCCGCCAACATCGCCCATCATGCCCCCGAAGAGGTCCAGATCATCCATATGCCCAGGCCAGGTGAAATAGTAGTTTTTCTCCCCCATTAACATAGGGAGTTTGGATTTCCCCTGCACCCCTTTGTGCAGGGGCTAATGTATCACTATGGGCTGGATTTCCATGATCTAGCCCCCAACTCCCTCCTCCACATTTTGACCTTCGTCGTCGTCTATGATGCATTCCTCCGGGTCCAGCCGCACTTTGGCTTATGGCTGAAGGTGTTCAACATGAAGCTCAAGGTGGTCGGTGGTGAGCACACGGACTGCGAAGGGGCCATGATCAGCAAGCTGACATGGGTCCTGTGGCCGGACGGCCACTTCGTCGACACTGTTTGGATGTGTCAGAAGGAGTGGTTCTATATCACCAATCCGAGGGAGGCCGCATGGGGAGCGGCCCCTGCATTCTGGTCCAGACCCTCCACCAAATTGGCCTCCTAGACGACCAAGAGTTTGGACTGGGGATGTGTTACCGACACCAAAGCGCTGCAGAAGCGCGTCGACAACGTAATGGAGACTGGCGTGAAGCTAGTCGACGTGTTCCAGATTATGCTCCACTACGGGTTCCTCCCATGCAAGGAGAGGGTCAAGCCCATGTGGGAGAATGAGCCCAAGAATCAGGCCACTATGCGGCGCCTCTTCAGCACGACTCCTGACAAGATATGGGGCCAAATATTCTAGCCCTAGAAGGAGTCGCTGGCCGAGGGGAAGGATATCGGTCTCACACCCTGAATCCCCCAAAGCAGGTGAGTGGCATGACTCTTCAAAGAGTATTCACATTACGTGAGATTCGATATAACCTAGTTATGTGGGTTCTGCAGGGCTGGCTCACTAAGGCCAAGAAGATCAGTGCCCCGACACTGGTGCCGGAGGGGCCCCGATCAGAGCAGCTGGAGAAGATGCTGGTCGTGGTGCCCTACAAGGTGCCCGCTAAGAAGGGCAAGAAGCAAGAAGCACCAGAGGCTCGCACTACAAAAAAAGACACATCAGTGACATTTTGGGCCGAACGAATTTTTTTCTGTCATACTTGTGACACTTCTATGACGATAATTATGAAAAAACCTGTATCATCATAGATGTCATGGGATCCTACTTCTATGACAAAAATCATGATAGAAAATGGGCTTTTCATCCTAGGCGGGCTGGAGACACACCTGCATGACATTCTTTTGGTCGTCCATGACGTAAAAAATCATGGTAGAAATGAGGGCGAGGAAAATTTTGGGGACTTCACTATTATGGTGGGTGGTCGGGGCCGAGAAATGCACAGAGGTTTGCGCATTTCTCTCGTACACGTACACGTGTGTGTGTGAGGCATTGCACTATAATTGAACCCGAGCAAGGCGTTGGCTCTAACTGAACCCGAGCGATTGCACTAGCTACGTTACTGAACCCCGATTGACCCCTTGCTGTTAACTAAACCCGAGTGATTCCTTCGCTACTGCTGCTAACTGAAGCCAATCGAACTTGTTGCCTCTAGATAAATAGTGAATATGGGGGTTGGTTGAACGAGTCGAGACATACGTTGTTGGGGTTGGATGAACAGTTCCTGGTTGGGGTTGGACGAACAGGATCACGTGGTAGTAGAGGTCATTGCCGCTGGATGAATAGGACCCTGATCGAGGAGGTGGGGGTGGATCAACAGTAGCTAATGGAGGGTGCCCATGGAGGGACTGGTTGAACAGGACCCCGTGCAGGGGCTGGTTGAACAGGACCCCGTGGAGGGCTAGTTGAGTAGTAGCCAGTGGAGGCTGGATGAACAGGACCCCATGGGGGGTTGGATGATTAGTTGCCGATGGAGGCTGGAGGAAGTCGACGGTGGATGAAAAGTTGCTGGTGGAGGCTGGAGGACGTCGATGGTGGATGTACAGTAGCCTCGTGGAGTCCCATTTTGCGGTATGGCACACCCCTCTCGATGAACAGGACTGCCGATTCGACCATAGGAGGTCGAAGAGAAGCCCGTTTCCTCCGTTTTGCGGTATGCCAAACCCCTTCCGACCAACATGACCCCATTTTGACCGTAGGAGGTCAAAGAGAAGTCTGTTTCCTCCTTTTTGCAGTATGCCACACCCCTCGCGATGAACAGGATCCCGTTTCGACCACACACGGTCGAACAAAAGGCCGTTTCCACTGTTCTGCGGTACACCAGGCCTCGTTTCGGCTGTTCCATCAAGCCGGTTGGCTCCCGATGAACACACGACGCATTCTAACCCAGTTTGTTGCCTCGCAATGAACAACACGCGTTCCAACCCAGTCACTTGGCTCACGGCGAACACGACGATGATTTAACCATTCCGACCCAGCTAGTTAGCTAAACTTGAACAGGACAATGTCGCTGCCATCTGTTGCCTCTCCATGTACACGAGCACTGGCCATCTGTATGCGCGAGTACGCGTTTCGAGACCCTGCTCATATGTACGTACGTGGCCGTATTTTTTGGTGTGTAGTTGTATGTACGTGTACATGGTTAAGACGGGACAACCTGAACTGCTACGTGGGGGGCTCTACTATGACATGTGCCGCTACTTACTCGGCCATGGTTCATTGTTGCATAGCAACTGATCGACCAGTATGTGTTCGTGACAAGACAGACAACGCTACCTACGCTTCGACCAGGTGGGTCCCAGCGCTCAGGGAGGATAAGGATGCACTTCCTTGTGTGCGAAGATATAGCTGCTGTGTCCCAGCTGTCGGGGCGGAATCATTTTTTTTGCCCATAATAAGGACGCACTTCCTTGCGTGCGAAGATGTAGCTAGTGGGTCCCAGTTATCAAGGGGAGAAAACATTATTTTTCTAGGTAAAAAGGATGTAGTTGCAAGCATGCGTCCATGGGCGTGGTGCGTCCCCACTATCAGCCTCTCACGTACAGTCATCTTCCGATGACTCTCGTTTGTTGACCACGTTGACCACACCGTGCCGACCGCACCAAGGCCGGTGGACGACAACGATGCCCTGGACTAGAATGACCCGGAGATGGGAAAATGTGGTAGTGGAGTCGCAGATGGAGAGGAGTGGGAAACTTGACTGGTTCGGGTGCGCGGCAGCACTGCCACCCACGGGAGACAGGAGCAAGAACAGAGGTCGAAGAAGCACGGCTGTTGGATGAAAATCCAATGGTCTAGCTGCTAGAATCATTTGTTTATTAAGTTGACAAAGCCCTGTGTACGCGTCTACTTAGTAGGACCACAAGTCAGCCACAAAATCTGTCGGGTCCTAGCTGTCATCGAGAGGAATAGTTTTTTTGCATAACAAGGAGGCACTTCCTTCCATGCAAAGATACAACCGGTGGGCCCAGCTGTTAGGGCGAGGAAACATTTTTTCAGCTTAATAAGGAGCTACTTTCCTTGCGTGCGACCATGTACCTCGTGTGTCCCAGCTATCAGGCTCTCCACGTACAGTCCACTTCCAATGACCCCCGTTTGTTAACCATGCCGCGCTGAGCGCAGCGAGGCAGTGGACGACGGCGAGGCTTTGGACGGGAACAACCCGGAGATGGGAGGACGTGGTAGTGGAGTCGCAGACTGAGAGGAGTACAAGGGTTATAACTGGTTCTGGTGCGGCGTGGGGCTATAGTCGGTGGAGAATAATAGGAGGTGTGGAGGGGTGGAGGGATAGGATGGCCATTAGTGGGGTAGAGCTTCGAAGCGATATGTGCTAAGAAGAGCCACCAGAGGCTGGAATAGGCGGTCCCGGCGATGCTGGAGGAAGAAGACGAGAGATTGCAGGTGCATGGTGGCCGTTGGATATAAATCCAATGGCTGTGGATGTCAGAATCATTTGTTGACTAAGTTGACAACGCCTTGCATAGGCTTGGACCTATTGGCCCACATGTCAGCCTACAAAAATGTGGCATATATTTAACCCATGTTTTCTATAATTTACAGTCCATTTGCTGGGTTGGTTGAACAAATAATTTTGCGTCAATGCGGCCCATTTAATATTGTCTAAGAAATCCCAGCCCATTTGCACTTTCTTGAAATACACAAATTAGTTGGGCTTGTTCTATATATAATGTTAGGTTAGAAGGAGAAATTAATATCAAAAAATAAACAAGAGCGACACATTTTTTATATATAAAATTAACAAATTAGCAAGATATTGCTGGAAAAATGAGCGTGTTATTATTACATTGGTCTTTAAAATCTTCGCAACCTTTTGTATGCAATTACCAGGATTTGCCTTGTGTGTGAGTCAAAAACAACCAGGATTTTCCTTGCCAACTTTTGTTACACATTTACTTCTATAAGTTAATAAGATGTGGGATGTTTTGATAATGTATATATAAGTCTAAATATACAATAAACGTAATAATATAAATATATATAATGTGGTTAGACGGGAAAACATAAATTGGACACAACATTATTACTCTTATATATAGATAAATAGAACAGAGATCTGTGTTTTATTAAAAACTACATTGGGCTGCTGATCTTTAAGAAAAAGTAAACCTACACTGGGAGGCCCATAGGCCAGTACGTACATGATGGACCTCAAAAAATAAGTTGAAAACACTATCTCGGTATGTTGTGGGCGATGCATGTTAAAAAACAAAACCTAGGCCTAGCTGATACTTGTTCGACCTCTAGAAAAAATATTACCAGCTAGATCCCTAATACCCCTTTCCCGCAACTACAACAAAAAAAGATCCCCGATACCCCAGAAAACAAGGTCCCCGATGACATTGGAGGAAACTTATTTCGTCTATTGTCTATAGGTTGACAAACCCGTGGGGCCCAACATCAGTATACAATTAGGAGGAAGCTTTTTTTCCAATTAGGCACTTGCTTGTGTATGGCTTGGACCTGGTGGGTCCCCACTATCAGTCTCTCGGCATGCAGTTCTCTCCCGATTCCTCAAGTTTGTTGAGCTTGTTGTCAACAGCATACGGCGGTGCCACGACGAGCACACACAGATTAAAAAGAACCACACCCGGTGAGGACGCCTTCATTCTTTCGAACATACCGCACTAACCCGTTGGTTGCAGCCCTCTCACCCAAAAGCTGTACTGCCCTGGTTTGATTCCAACTGGTGCAATTGAAAAATATCTAACACTTGCCAAAAATTCGTCCCTAGTTTACCCAGTTTTTCTCACACTCAACATTGTCTTGCCATTTTGAAAATAGCACATCTTTTTGACTTTGCATCATATGAAGATGTGCTATACGGAATATTGATTAGCATGATGTTAACCTGTTGTTAGTTCCATTTTATACCATGAATAAATTTCCAACATTATGTTATCCATCTTTGAAAAGTGCCTATTGATTTAAATGCTCTGCCTCTGAAACATGTAGTTTCTTATCTGAAAATCACTTGGACAAGTAGGCGTCGGCAGTGTTGGATTTGATGTTACGCTTCTTCAATCCCCCGATAGCCCGAGGGGGAAATAAACTTTCGTCCCGTGCTGCCGGTTGGGGAATGGAGCGAACTAGATTAAAGAGGGGGCCGGCGGCGTGACTTAAGAAGCACATAAAAAGCGATTATTTTTCTCAGTGGATGGCTCTCAATGTCATTTTTTACTTGCCTCTGCACCATACAACTTGTATTTTTAGCCTCCTAGTACATGGTGCTCCAGCAACCATTTGCTGGGCGGGCTAGCCTACAGAAAGCAGCACTCGATTTTTCATCAAGCCCCAAAAACAACGCAGTACTATGTCAGTTTTGAGGCTGAAAACATTACGACAGGGGTTGAGCGGGGGAGGGGGAAGACAGAGCAAAAAGATAAAAAGGACTGATGTGCCATTGCTACCCTAACAAGCAGGTACAATTCATCTCTGGAAGGTGTGCTGTTGACACCCACACGTCACGAATCTCACAGTAGACATACTAACAAGTTCAGACACATGTATAACAGAAAAGGTAAACATTCATATCGAACACAGGTTCAGAGGACACGTTCATATTCATAGCCAACATTCACAATCAACAACACAAAAGATTCATATATACACAATTTCAGCATGTCTATGCATCCAAATGATTGATAGATCACAAGACAATATTCATAGATAATTCACAAAAAGATTCAGATATAAGCAGGTTTAGTATGTTTATGCATCCAAATGATTGAGAACACACCGAATATCATCCATGGACAAACTTTAATTACCTATGGTACTGACTGCTAAATGGTGTTCAGGCCGAGGTACTTCTTGCTAAAATTAATGCTTGTACGAGTAAACTTTCGAGTACATAAGAGGCAGCACAGACAAGCTGAACTTTGCTTGTATCTTTATCCTCGAGATAGTGTCCTCGATGCCGAGGGGAGAGGGAGGTTTGAGCAACTTAGCCACTACTTTCAGCCAACTTGTTTACTGGCTCATCGTGGTCCTGTTGCTCACCAAAATTCTACATTGCAGACAAGAAAGGAGGCGGTCGATAAAATGAACCACCAATTTTTGTGTGCAGTTCAACTGAAAAGGAGCATCCCTGGTCTGTAGACGGATAAAGTGCCAGATGAAAATACGTGTCAACCAACTTGTCTAGATTCTTTAGACTCCATGCCATACAGTTCGCTACCATATGTGCCGATAACCAAAGGGCAGAAGTTGGGACCAAATACTGGACTGCGTTTTTCTGGGCTATGAGCTAAGCAATATTTTTGGCACTCACTCCTAATACTTGGAGTTTGACAACTGGTTGATGCCGGTTGATACTCAAATGAATATACACACTTCTTCTTGTCAACATCGATGCTTGTTTGAGTGAACTTTGGAGTACATAGCGGCAACATAAGTATCTGTCCATCAGATCTTTTTATGCAGTTCTACTGAAATCGCCAAATGTAATGATTTGCCTGCGACTTCAGGCTCCAAGTTACTCCTTTATGAAATCGGCAAACAGTAGCACAATACCAAATTACCAATACATATGACAAGCACAATAATCAAGATAAAGACCGGTACCAACCTGTGTGAGGTAGCATATCAATTACTATTTCCTTTGGATGGAAGCCGAGATAAGCGAATGACAGGAAAGGAAGGAAGCAAGAAGGTCGAGACAAAGCGACTGATAGGAAGGGAAGGAAGCGGTCGAGGCAATGAAGCACCCAAAGTTATTATGCAGTTCCACCAAAATCGAGCATCCCTGTTGGCACATATACTAAGAGAGTGAGATTAATGTAAGTTGATGAAACATACACTAACAAATAGAAGCACCCCATTATCTTAATGGGTAAAGTTAGCAACATAATAGTCTTGCTTAAAGAGAGGTATTACTTTATTTAATCAGTGCCAATTAGCTCAACACTAAAAGCATTGCAATGTATCATAGGTTGCAAAACTTTAACGTGCAAAGATAAAGGAGTTTCTCATGACAGTAGCAACACAGTAGCATGATACATATATAGGTAAAACAAACTAATATGGCTGAAGGCCTTAGGCCGGTACCCACCTGAGCACAAAACCTTATTCAAGAAGTCCCAGAAGAGATGATAAAGCACTCACTAGAATCACTCAATAGTATATATTTTTGTGCACTTTGAACATATGTTTGAAATAACTCTTGTTTAGGAATGGTGAGATCATATCGAAAGATTATCAAGAACTTCCAGCGGAGTTAAAGTACTTGCTGGGATACAGTTCATTGTCTTGTCTAGTGCAGTCCCACTAAAATGTACGATTGGCACAACATGATCCCTGTTTGCACAAGTAGGAGCAAGGTGAAACTTTCATTAGCTTAGTGAGAATGCATAGAAAGGCAATAGCATTATTATGTCATGACACTACCAAAATTCCCTCCCTGCTCCACCACATGATTCACCTCCACAGACACAGATATACACGTACATGATTCAGCATAGGGTGCTACTAAAGATTTGTTTAACTCCGACAGGAAAATTAGGCAGCAATAAATTAGTGCTACTTAAGTACTCACGATTAATTAAGTGATCTTATAGGAGAGACAGCAGAAGTGGAAGGGCTCCCTGGAGGATCATCTCACATGTAAGGGAGACGTTGCTGGAGCCCTTGAATGGCCTCGTCCGAGGCCTCGGCTTCAGCAATATCACCTTGGCACTGTTGATCGTGTAGAGCTGGGTCAAACATGCATCGAGAATCTGATTAATTAGTATGATGTCTTGTTAAGCCAAGTACTACTCTGCTGCATTTCTCTATCTATCTCTAGACTATTATCTATTACTCTTATACTCTTACAAAAAACAGAGTTGGTGATCTTGCTGTTAAGTGCATATCGATGTTACGTGCAACGAACGAGCATCTTGCTAGTCTTCCAAGTAAATTAAGAATAGTAGCAACACAGCAATACAATACCACTAGCAAGATATCAGGATAACATAGGGTGGTACCATCGAGTGATCTTCTTCATTTCCTCCTTCTTATTCTTCTTCTTCCTCTTCATGCTCTGTTTCTCTTTCTCCTCACCAGTTGTTGAAACCAAGTACATGATTGGCCTTCTATTTCAGAATTGGTTTCGTCAGTGAGGGAATACAAGTGTACTAGTAAACAACAGCATTATTTTCTCATGGTAGTCCAAAATAGAGATGAACGCATGCATTAAATATCATTCTTACCTAACATATGGTTATGGTGCCAATTTGGATGATGAAGATTGGAACAAAAATCACCCTTTGTGTAGTTCCATTCTGACATTCCAGTTAAACAGCACAAAAGTAACTTCTTTTAAGAAGTGTTTCATGCAGTGCACCAAAAGGTCGCAATAGCAACGAGGTGAAATGGATATCCCTGTTTGCATAAGAAGCAACAGAGGAAACAGTCAGAGTCTCAAACAATTATTGGCAGACACAACTGGCTAAACTTGTTATGGCTTATAACAGTGGCATGGCTTCATTTTACCTAGGGCATTAGATTAAGAACAGCTAAATATTTGCTATAAGGGCATGGGACAGTGGAGGAAAGTGGTGATTTAGAGTTTGTTGCCCCTAAACCGGGGCAGAAAGTGGTGATTTAGAGTTTGTTGCCCCTAGAAACAAACATCCAACAAACATATCTGGGTTGGTCCCATTTTTGTTCACTCCAGCCACCTACTCCTATGTGTGGATAGCAAATCTAGTCCTGAGCATACCACTTTGTAAAGCGTTTTCCCTATATTTCCCTTTTCGACGAAGAGACGGGTTGGATGACCAGTATTTACTACTTTCACCCCCTTTCCTTCCTGTTTGTACCAAGTCCAATGTACACACCTTTATTTTTTGTTTGAACCAGGTACAAGATTCGACTCCATGAAGTAGCTTTACCTCTAACAATAAAATATATTAGGTGACGTTGGACCATCCGATCGAGAGGGGTTGAGAGGTAGAAAATGATGCACATGCAGCAACATAGCGAGCTGGGGTAGTAGAGCTAGGACGGTTTCGAAGGAAGATATACCTGAAGGTCGTCGGGATGCGGATAGGTGGGCGGCGGGAGGCTGGATCCACCCACACTAGGGCAGCGACGAAGGGATCAGAGGACCTCCCGCGTCAGCGCTCGGCCAGAGATAACGGTGCGGCTGGCAGTGGGTCTCCTCCCTCGCTGTCGATGACGGCCTAAACGCTGCCCCTCATCCCCTTCTCTGGAGGAGGGGAATACGTCCGGATCTGTAACCAACAGTGAGGATAGAAAGACAGTGTTTACCACCACTATCTTGTTTATATCTGGAGAGGATGAGAGTGTGTGAATAGAGCAACCCTAGCGAGCAAGCACGGAGGCTCTGGCCTATATATACACGTATAGTGGGGTAGTTTCTTTTTTCACTCCATCAAAACAATCATTTAAAATTGTGTACGTGCCAGGTCACCGTTGTTTTGAGTTGTTGATTGGTTTTTGAGATAGCTACCCGGTTCACTACTGGAATCAGGATCTTTGTCGTCAGCCAGATCTTTGTCGTCACCTAGCTGATGGCAAAGAAGGTCTGCCATCAGTATACAGAAAGCTGACGGCAAAGAAAGAGCTAACAACAAAGAGCGCATTTGCCGTCAGCCAGATCTTCATCGTCAGCTAGCAGACGACATAGAAGCTTTGCCGTATGCTAGCAGACGGCAAAGAGAGAGAGTGGCCTACTAGTGAGAACCACCTAACGGACACTTTCTTTGCCGTCTGCTAGTAGACGGCAGAGAAAGTACACAAACTGACGTTCGTTAGCTAGGCTATTTGCCGTCTGCTAGAAGATGGCAAAGAACCGTGCCCTAACAAAAAAACTAACATGCCCACGCCCGACCACTCTCTCTCTGTCCCCTCTCTCCGCCCCGTGCCCGAGCCACCCCCGTTGTCGACTGGCCCGCCCCCGTGCCGGAGCCGCCCCACGCCACCGACATCGCCGTGCCGCCCAGGCGACCCCCTCTCCACCCCGCACCAACCCCGTTGCCACGCCGCCCTCACCGCCCCGGGGACCCCCTCCTACGCCCCGCGCCACCCCGTCCTCGACCTCGACCGCTCCTCGCCCTCAAGTAAGTGTGCCACTCTTCATGGTGCCCCAATTGCGATAGTTTGTGAATTCCATACAAATGTCGGGTTACTTCAGCTAGGGTCTTTGTTAGAATGCCAACGCAACACAACCTTTTCTAGATCGTTACAAGAGCATGTAGGGTTAGATAGATCATTATGCATGCACATGAAATTCCACATACCCAAGTTCCACATTCAGCCAACATTCAGCTAGCCTATATGTCCAACCGTTATTTTGAACTATCAGTAAGGTTATCTGACATACAAAGATATATTTTTTGAGAAAATGCAAAGGACTTGCATTTCATTTCATTGAAAAGGGGGAATTTGGTTACAGGCGCCCTAAGGCAGTCCAAAGAGATATATGGCTATTATACCAAAATATCATGCTAAAGAGCAGTTGTCCACCATAAGTTACAAATCCCGTACGCACACTCTTAAGTATTTTGTCAAATGTCATCTAACATAAGAGACATGGAGATGTTATCAGAAAACATACTCAAGTGACATCATTACTTCCAGATAGCCAACTGGAGGTGAATGCAATAGCGCCACCAAGGTTCTTCATCTCCCTTCATACTCATTCCATATCACATTCTACCACTTCCAACTACATATATTTGTTATAAATAAATATTGTATTTTCAGTTTAGATTACTTAACAGAAAATAATTTTTCATTTGCATGCCCTTAGAATACAATTGCATGGGATTCTTTTAGTATCAGCAGGAAGTCATGTATAAGTATTGCAGAAAATGCAACCATGAACTCCAAATGTTCATATATCATGAACCATAGAAGGTAAAGTGTTTCAACCTTCTCTAACAAGTCCAAGGGTCTCATACTGGATTGATGAATCTGGAGTGCATGACTTCGGATCCTCATCTTGGGTTTTCTGACTGCTAGCTTTGGTCTTTTCATGCAAAACAATTTTATCTTTCACCCATACACACTCCAGGATAGTACTGGGATCGTTGCTTGATGGGTAGTACTCTCTGAAAGCCTGTGAAATGCAGCGACACAACCAAGGAGTTATGTAGTGGGGTAACTGCAAGGTCCAGCAATTGCACTTTTGTGTGAAAGCATGATCTTACGCAATAGATATTTTTCCATGATCAACAAGGATACAGAGTGCTAGTATGGAAGCAAAACATATGTGTACTTTATCAATACTGATCATAACAGCCTACAATTCCACATAAGTAGACTGAAAATTTACTTGATTCTGCATGCATACCAAATTCCACATACCCAAGTTTAGCCTAGCCGGCTTCCCTCATGGTTAATTACTTAGTAGCAGCGGGAATCACTGGGTGCTCAATCGTAAAACACATGGTCAGGGCTGTATTACTTTGTCTAGTTTCCTTACTAGATGTGCTTAGCAAGTTAAAAGGGGAACTGCAATATTTATGTTCCTTGGCAGATATTTTTATTGTAATTACTTAAGTTGTAATCATGGCTCATTTTGTAACAAATGGTTCATTGTGTTGGAGAGTACAACCGAGCATTGTTGGTAGTAGAACAACTTATAGCATATTGTTAGTCAAATTTGGTTTATTCCAACTAACTTCAACTTTTTAATTTGGTTTACATTTTCATTTTTGTTTCATGTCTAAAGAAATCCCTAGTTTTGAAGGGTTCAAGCTGTTGCCATCATATGTCCACAACTGCATTGCTTTTTGAATGTGAAATGATAACTTGGTGTAGTTAATTATCTTCTGCTCAAAACTTCTGCTGCTGTAATGATGTATGATAATCTTGTAAGGGTAGTAATTGGTGTCTTGTGCTTTTTATCAGATATGGGGGGAGGCCCCCATTGCAGGCTGCGCTCTGCCACACCGGAGTACGAGTTGGATGCTTTCGAGTTCTTCACTATCATACTTGAGAAATCCTCCAGGAGGCACATATGTAAAAGGAGAGATCTCCCCTTCAACCATCTTTTTGTGATAACTCTGTTGTTTGCTACATCACTCCTTGTCCCATGTTGTAGAGGCTGCCTGACACTTTTATGAAGATGTTGGACGACCATCGGCCAAATAATGTGAACCTACGAAAGGCCGGCAGCAGGCTTCGCATGCATTGGGATGTGGTGGTGGTGATCAGGTACGACCACATGTACCTGTGTCGTGGCTGGGAGTAGTTCTACCATGCCTACGACCTGCGGCATGGGTACTTCCTTCTCTTCAGGTACGATGGCGACACCATGCTCACAGTGAAGGTGTTCAACACGACTATGTGCCACATGCGCTACCAGGACGATGACGATGCCAGTACGTTCAGCCTCTTCTTCCTCTACATTTGGCTTTGTCTCACATTTATTGTTAACGGCCATTGTTGCATTTGGTTAGGGAATGGGAGCAGCAGCAACGAATCTTACTACAGCCAAAGCAGCAGCGACTCTGGCTACAGCAAAAGCAGTAGCAAGGATGATCCGGAATGGAGTGGGGAAGAAGAGGAGCAGAGTGGGGATGAGGAGGTGCAACCTATTTTGTCTGACGATGACCTCGCGATGGTGGTGGTTGACGAGGGCCAAGCAATGGTGTTGGCTGATGATGGGCAAGCGATGGTGGTGGCTGGCGATGGGCAACAGATGGTGGTGGCTGACAATGACCTAGCGATGGTGCTGCCTGAAGATGGCCTCGCGATGGTGGTGGTGCCTGACAATGACCTTGCGATGCCACACCTGGGCGACATGACCATGCCAATTGTGGTAGAATACTACATCCCACTGCCTCACCGCTCTAAGTGCATCATAATGATGAAGGAGAAGGAGAAGAAGGAAGAGTGAAGTATGTCAGGTATGTCAGATCTCCAAAATGGTATATACTTAGCTTCGTTTCCTCCGTAATGACATAAGTTAGGTCTAACATGCTTAGTTACCTAGGTCTGCTCAATAAATACATACACTTAGCTTACTTATGTAAAAGTGGCAATAATTAGCTTACTTAGAAATGGCATAACAATCATGGTAACCTCATATATGTCATATAGTTAGCTTATTTTCCTCGAAAAAGACATAATAAGCCTAATTAGCTCCAAAATGATCAATTTTACCTAAGTTAGCTCCAAAATGACCTTAGTGAGCTCTAAAATGCTAAATTAGCTCTAATATGCTTAGTTACCTGGGTTAGCACAAGAAAGACCTATACTTAGCTTACTTATGTCAAAAATGGAATAATATGCTTAGTTAACTCATAATATGCTAGGTTAGCTCCAAAATGACCAATTTTACCTAGGTTAGCTCCAATATGATCCATTTTACCTAGGTTAGCACCAAAATGACCAAGTTTACCTAGGTTAGCTCCAATATGATCCATTTACCTAGGTTAGCTCCAAAATGACCTATACTTAGCTTACTTATGTCAAAATGGCATAATATGCTTAGTTAACTCATAATATGCTAGGTTAGCTCCAAAATGGCCAAGTTTACCGAGGTTAGCTCCAATATGATCCATTTTACCTAGGGTAGCTCCAAAATGACATATACTTAGCTCACTTATGTCAAAAATGGCATACTATGCTTAGTTAACTAATAATATGCTAGGTTAGCTCCAAAATGACCAATTTTACCTAGGTTAGCTCCAATATGATCCATTTGACCCAGGTTAGCTTCCAAGCGACCAAGTTTACCTAGGTTAGCTCCAATATGATCCATTTTACCTAGGTTAGCTCCAAGATTACCTATTGACCTAGCTTAGGTCTAAAATGACCTACACACTTAGCATATTTATCTAGCTTAGCTAAAAATGGCATTTTTACCTACCGTGGTTAGAAGAAGAAGAAGATAAATAAGAG
Organism: Triticum aestivum; assembly: GCF_018294505.1. NCBI lineage: Eukaryota > Viridiplantae > Streptophyta > Magnoliopsida > Poales > Poaceae > Triticum > Triticum aestivum. Next base: position 355,426,574 of record NC_057804.1, on the reverse strand, counting down.
GATAGGAGAAAAGGAAAGAGAAGCTAAACTTTTCTTCTTTTTCTTTTTCTTCTTCCTTTTCTTCTTTTTATTCTAGCTAGTCTTCGTCTTCTTCTTCTTCTTCTTCTTCTTCTAACTTTCATCTTTCCCAATTTGCAGATTTGCTTTAGATGAGGAAGCTTGCATTGATGGAGTATACTCTTCTCCTTGTGCTTCCTTTTTGTTTATCGAAACTTCTTTTGCATATGTATGTATATATGGATATGTTGTTGCAAACTTCTTGTTGGAAACTTGTTTTCCATATGTATGTATATATGGATATGTCGTTGAAAACTTCTTGTTGGAAATCATTGTATGTTGGATATGTTTTTGAAACTTTTATGTTTCTTATGTTGTTGGAAACTTATTGTTGGTATGCTTGTTGAACTTGTTTTCAAATGTATGTGTGTGTGTGTCTATATATATATATATATATATATATATATATATATATATATCTGTGAAATTTTGTCAAATTGAATGAATTCAAGAAAAAACGGGGCTATACAGGCAATTTGCCATCAGCCAGCGGACGACAAAGTTGCCACGTGGTAGGTACCTGTACAACCTAGGGCACTGGTCTGGCCTATATGGTATCTTTGTCATCCACTGGCTGACAGCAAAGAACTTTGCATCTTTGTCGTCTGCCAGCGAACGGCAAAGCACACCGTTAACTCCTTAACGACCCAAAGCTGCCACGTGTGCCGTCCAGGTCCTTTGCCGTCAGCTAGCTGATGAAAAAGACCTTTTCATCTTTGTCGTCCACCAGCGGACGGCAAAGAGGCCTTTGTCGTAGCCTATTCAGTCGGACATGTTGCCCTCTGCTGGCTGGCGGCAAAGTGACCTTTGTCGTCAGCCATCCATGTCTTTGTCATCAGCCATTGCTCACGACAAAGTGCTTGATGCATGTAGTTCGTATTCCAAGTGGTGTTATAGTGTTCCAGGTTACACTTTGTATCGTTCAAGTCTGGTAATAGACCCTCCATTAAGTGAACAACCACCTTCTCATAAAATTTGTGAACAAGCCCACGACTAAAATTATCGGAAACGTGGGCTACCCCCACATGCATTATTATTTATATTTTCTATGTGGGAGTATCCTCAAAACAAAATGTGATAGTACAATCTTTATTTGGCCCCTTTGTAATTTGGGCTAAATTTTGGTCAAAGATTTAACTGACAAAATGTTAGTGCATGTTAACAAAAATTATATCCTTTGGTTCGTATTTGAACATAGTTTTCAATGATGTAATTTTTTGTGACACGCATGAATATTTTGTTAGTTAAATTTATAGTCAAAATTTGGCATAGGTTTATCATAGGGACCAATAAAATAGGATGGAGTACTGTATATGACTAGCCGCTCTATCTTCATGTGGGACATCAAAGCATCCGGGCATGCATGCCATCCACCAAATCACAGCGAGGTGCTATAGTCGAGACTCACCGGCCACCTCGATGTGGCCATCATGACCCGTCATATCACAAAGCCCACACATTTACCAACAGTGGTAAAGTTGCCTCGAAGTTGGACTAGACAAAGAAACCATCATTTCACTGGAACACTCGTTGAAGCCCTTTCTCCCATTGAAGAAAACCTCACTCCACACTACTCACTTCTGCCATTTTTCTTCTGTACCGACGAAGGAAAGGTAAGCAAATCAGTGATGCTACTATATTTTCATTCCAAGAATCTTCTTTTTGCCAAGCACCGAGCGATTCTCACAGCCTATTCTTTTCCCGTTTTCATTGCCATTGTTGTTTCCTTTCTATTACTTTTTGTTTGTCAGTTTATTGATGGATCCTGGATCACTTGGCAAAGACATGTCGGTGGACAACCCATTCGAGGCAGAGATCTCCAAAAAGCAAGCACCAACCAACGAGTTGGCCATGTCAGCGGGCCAACCGATGGAGACGAAGAGCTCCAAGAAACAAGCAATGGCCAAAGAGTTGACGACGTTGGCGGGCGAACTCCTCAAAGAAAGCTGGAAGAACAGCAAGGGCCCCACCGTGCCTACCCCAAAAACACTAATGGCCACCTATGAGATGCTCATGGCCGAGTTTGATGAGATAGTCGCCATTGAGAAGCAGTATTTCCCTAGCAAGGCGATGGCTCCGGAGGGATGGGATCCCCCGGTGTGCTGGTGAAGGTAAAAAAATGGCTTACCATAGTTGTGTTTTTTGATTATTTGCAATGTGCTTGCTAATATGTTAGGGTTGTGCAAGTGTCGGTGGACGTCCTTAATGATTATGATGTCATGGTCCGTCCTGTGGACACGCTCCAGAGATCATTTTTGATGTCATGGTCCATCCTATGAACATCGCCCCGGAGATCGATTCGGACGCCGTTGTCCGTCTTATGGACATTGCCCGAGAGATCGATTCCGATGTCACGGTCCGTCCTGTGGACATCGCCCCGGAGATCGATTCTGACGCGGCTGTCCGTCCTATGGACATCGCCCCAGAGATTGACTCATATGTCGTGGTCCTTCCTATGGATATCGGCCCAGATATCGATTCCCATGCCGCTATCCATTCTGTGGTCATTGCCTGAGAGATCGATGACAAGAAATAGTTGGTCGCACTAATCCTTCAAGGTAGTTTGCATTGTGTTTAATTACAAGAACGATGCGTGTTATCAAACTATGTTAGGGCTAGTGCACTGTCTTGTGTGGGCGGTACTTGCTACTTTTGTTTGATAGTGAATCATCCAAACCCTCTCCAAGTTATGGAAACAGATGTATCCTCAACACCTTTTGATGTATATATGGCATGCTTAGACGTAAGTTTGAACTGTTTATCATATCAGCGGGGCTTGTTTGATGATTCTTGGTGTTAGTAGGCTAGCTACTGTGCGAGCTATAGTACTTGCAAAACACTCACCAAAGAGAAACATTGGGGCTGATGAGCTCGTGGTACGCTTATAAGTCTGATCCGTCATCGATCAGCCAGTAGCCCAAGCTCCTAAAATTGTGGGCTTAGCGATCGATCAAAAAATAGTCCACAATTATAAATTAATTCACATCAAACTCAAAGAGTTGGTTCGCGTATACATTCAGGCCTCATTTAGTTCATAGGGTAGGAAAATCGTAGAATAGGTAAGTCATAGGAAATGAGATGACATGTATCTTAAATCCTATGAGTAGGAATAGGAAAGGAGATGCCCATTGATTCACATCATAGGATTTTTCCCATTGAGTCTAGGCTATTGTTTATTTTCCTATGAAATGTGGAGGATAGGAAGAATTCCTCCATAGGAATATGATTCCATTCCTATAAACCAAAAGGCAAACAGAAATTTTTCCTATAGAAATCCTATCCTATGAAATTCCTACAAGATTCCTCTAAATCAAAGGAGGCCTCAAGTTAATAGCCAGCAAAATTGTCACGTACTTGTAACATGCGTGAATGTGTAATTTTCTTGTTGGAAGCATGAATGTGTAGTGACGCCATACTTTTGGAGTGGCTAAAGAGAGTGTGTGCGTGTGCTAGAGGGGTTGTGGGATGGAGAGAGATCTATAGAGAGAGAAACACCCTCTTTCTACTCCTACTCATTAGATTGACAAAGGATATTTTTTTAGAATACAAAATCATAGCAGTACAGAGATGTACAGATCCTAGGTGGGCTAGTTTAGCCTAGTGGGTTTTAGTGATATGACGTGCTACAATGCCGTCTAGTCTTCGCGTGTGGTAGCAGTATTGCGGGCACAGTAAGTTTTCTTGGAGAAGTGGTATTCAATGAAGTCATGATGGTTCCTTTGTCCGACCAACTTACAGCGGGAAAGGTTGGGCCTGCGCTATGACCGGGGTGGACCAGGATAATTTTCTACATGGGAGGTGGACCTGGATGGTCGACGTCCTACATGTCGGCGAACGAAAGTATTCTTTTCGATATCGAGGATGAGCAACGAGTATTTATTGTTTATTTTTGATGAAAGCTACCGTCTCCGTTGTTACGACAGAGGAGTGTGATACACGGCAGCCCATTGAGCTTGGCATGGGCACAACTCCCTCCTTCCTCATGTACCATAGTGTTGACTATAAGGTTGGCTATAAGGTTACAAAGTTTTCTCACTTTCTCTCTATCTATTTCCTCTCAGATGTTTTTACCTTCTTCTTTTTAGACACAATTGTTTTTTATACCTCTTTTTTTAGAATTAGTTTTTTATACCTAGGAGCACATGTAGAGACGGGCTCTTGCAGAGCCCACTCCTTGACTTTGTCAATGCCTCTCTCTCCTCCACATAAGAGGGCTTATAGCACTCTATTGTACTACCTACATGCTATGAACGCGGGCAGCTGGCGTCAAAGGAGGGAGCGCGCGCGGAACGGGTGAGGGGTTTTATGGTGGGCAAGGGCGGTCAGAAGTGGGCTTGGAATAGACTCCCGCATGGCCCACCTCACATTATCACCATATTTCTTGGAGTCCATGCACGGCGGGCGGGCGATCTCTCCTCCCTCCCCCGTCTCTCTCTTCTCTGTCGACGCCCGCTGAGCGATAGATTTCGGCTATTGACGGTTTATTCAATTACAGTCCCACATGTCAGTGAAAATGCAAGACAACGCGAGTCCCCTCTAGTGAGCGGCGTGCGAGCCAGACTGTCAGGGTGCAATGCGAACGTGATAGGCGTGCTTTAAGTGTGCCGCCTTTTCCGTTTGAACTTGCAAAGCGTAACATTTTCATGCGTTCGGTCGATAGAATCCAGAAAAAATTGACGACGGCGGGGATTTCCCATGCGTTAGGCGGGCTAGTTTGAGTGGTATGATGTGCTACAGTGCAAACAAAGTAAATTTCAAATTAACCGGATGAAATTCATTACATTTCAAAAGCTTTTCCTATAAACTGGACGAAATTCATTACATATTTCGCACAAACTGTACTAAAACCTACTGTAAACCTAAATCGCCGGTGCCCGACCACCATGTCCGGCCGTGAGCCCCGAGAACTAACGCTCCAGCTATTTCCTTTGCCTCCTCCTCAACTGCCTCGGCTTTTTCCAGCGATGATAAACTCCTCCTCCGGAGCACATGGTTCTGAAGATTTCCGCCTCCACGTCCCCGTCAAGCGACTAATCCGCCACCGATGTTTACCCCATCAAGCCTGGCATCGACTGAGTGGAGGAATGGTGGCCTTCCTGGGACCAGAGCGGCGGCAACCTACCATGTATTACTCTTCCTCACTGCCGGTTGTGCCCGCGCACGCGTGCCGGCTTTGTGGTCGTGGCGGTGGAGGGCGGCCGGGCGAAGCCGGCGATGTCCTTCGTCTGCTCCTGTGACAGTACGTCCAAGAGAGCTTTGGAGTGCACCCTGAGCGGAGCCAGCGATGTGCTTCGTCTGCTCCTACGACTGTACGTCCAAGAGAGCTTTGGAGCGCTAGGAGGCCATGGTTGGAGTGGTGCTGACAGAAGGAAGGAAACCGGAGGAGAATGACTGTGCGTCTTTGGCTATGGTTGTGAGCTGGCACTGAAGTTAATATATCGGGCAAATGGCAATGAGCCGCGGCGGACGGATGGATGGCTGGCGCCGGATTAGGTTCTTCGGCAGCTGCGTGTCATTAATGTGGGCAGCGGACGGACGGATGACCGTGGTGTTGTTAACGCGGAGTAGTCGCTTGCACCGGGATGCCGCGCAGGTGGCACTCTCTCGGCTGTCCCGCTGCTGCAATGTCGGCACTAGTGAGAGGTCGCATCGGGCGTGAATGCGGGATTGACATTCTGGATCCATGGTGATCGTTTCAGGTGGTTTCGGTAGGCCAGGGCACTCAAACGCTAGCGTGGTGGTAAAATGTGAACTCATGGATGATGAGCCTTTGAAGAGAATGCGGCACATATAGACAACCAGGCGTCCATGCAACCACTCTTGTCGCCAGCTAGCCTTCGACGACCACCATTAGACACCACACAACCATGCATAACTTACGAATAATGGAAGAATCGATCAAACACACACTCATGTGCAGTGGCACTATGATCGGTCGCTCACGATACATATATAGGTACCATAGTACCCTCTCTAGCTAGGCTGTTTTATAGATTGTAATTGTGATAGATGACATACATGAGCAAGGCGCCGAGTCACGTCATCGCGTCGTGTGCAGAGCCATGGCTAATATCGAGCAGCTCGGTGCCCAGGCACGAGTATGGCGTTGGTGTTGAGCCAGGTGAATGCGTGCTCGGTGTTCATGGAGGCCACCTACAAACGTCTTTTTTTTGCGAGACCGCCGGGGCGCGTGATGTGGAGCATCCCACATTCATCCCCATGTACACTCCGACTACTCTCCAAACCCCAAGAGGACATGTGACGAGACCTCTAAGATACACCATTGGACACAAGGTGAACTCGCTCCTCTCCGAACCTTCACTCTCCACATGTGAGACATGGCTACTACCTCAAGCGTGTGTGCTATGCATGATCAGGTACTTAGAGGAAAGCCACGGAGCCACCACATCCAACGGACGAGCTAGCGAGGACGCCAAGTACAAGGACCAAGAGAAGAAGCTGCTCGAAGTCTTTAGCCATCGGACGACCGGCCACACTCTCCAGCGAGCGGACGACAGAAGTCACCGGACGTCCGACATCTTCCCAACAGAATGGATATTAACAGAAGTATGAAGATACCGGACAACTGGCGCCTCCTTCGCAGAACGCATCTAGCAGATGTCTGACGACACAGGACGTCCGGACCCCCGTGAGCCACCGGACGACCGGTCCCCAGCGGACGTCCGGTACCTGTCTGCGCAAAGTTTCGGGCCGAAGCCCATGTACCCCTTCACTTCGCCTCCTTTTGCACTAAGACTATAAATAGACCTCTCCCACCTCCTAGTTAGGGTTAGCGTTGATTTAGCTCATTTGTGAGATAGAGATTCGCTCATCCATCGGATCTCCTCCTCGTGAGAGACCGCGGCCTCTTCGGAGAAAATTCACTTGGATTCAAGGCCCCTTTACGGGAAGATCCCCTCGTGGATTCAAGACCTCCTCTTGGAGAAGAACGGCTACCCTTGTATCCTTCCTTTGTTGATTTTGAATCTTGTGCTACCTTATGTGTTCGGTGATCTAGCCCTTGTGTGATCGATTACTTGTTGGTTTAGTGAGTTTCTCTTGTTCCTCTCCATGTTCTTCCTCGTGTTCTTCCGCTCGTTCATCGTGTTTCCCCGTAGGATCCACTCCAAACTTGAAAGATCGGCCCCATAGGGATCCGCCCTACATCATCTTTGTATCATGAGCCACGTTGATCACGTTTTTGGAGCCCCTACCCTTCGTTTTCTAGCTTGATTTTGTTGATTTCGTCCTAAATCCGAAAATCTCCACCAAAAATAGCCCCCAAATTTTTTTGTGATTTGTTGGTTTGATGATGTTTTGTTGATTTTGATCCATGGATTCGCTTGGTTTCAAGTGGATCTAGCATTTCCCCAAGTTTACCCATCTTTCATCCACGAAATCCCGCGAATTTTGACCCCGAAATCTCCATTTTCTGCCCAAAATCGCGTCCCCAAATTCGCATTTCGCGTTGAACCCGACCCACCGGACGACCGGCGTTTTACGGACGTCCGGAGCCCCAGGAACGACCGGACGTACGACCTTTCCGGACGACCGGAACACCTAACCCGAGCCAAATTTACGGATTTCTGACCCGACCGTACGTTCGGCGACCGGACATCCATCCATTTACGGACGTCCGTAACGTGTAGTTTCCCACTTCGGCTGATTTTTGTTTTGTCCATAACTAATTCATCCGAACTCCGATTTTGACGTTCTTTAGCTCGTTTTGAAGCTATTGACATCCCCCATCCCAGAAAAATACCACCAACACCATTTGACTCCATAAAATTTTCGAAAATTTGGCAAGTTTGCCTAGGCCCTCCACCATATCATCCGCATAGCCACCACCGACTTCCGCAACCTAACCCATTTTGCTTGCCATAGCATTAGTGATTCCTTGAGTAGTGATTCGAGTCTCCTAAGGTGTTTCGGCTACTTAGGGATGATGGCTTTTTCATAAACCACCACCACCACTTCCACATTGCCAAGTGCAAACCACCACCGCTTTCTGCTACCACCATTTGACATTTGTCATTTGAGATTTTGAGTTCGCGGATTTTCCGTCTCCTAAGGTGTTTCAGCTACTTAGGGATGAGTCTCCGTCATCTTGGTATCTACATCAAGAACACCGCACTCATCATCGCAAAGAACAGTAACCTCGACGACACCATTGTATATTCCCCTTGCCATTGCATTGATAACCCCTAGCCCATTTTGCGTTACTTGCCTATCGCGACTAGCCATTTGAGTATTGCCGGCAACGTGACTTGTGCAAATTAGTGATCATACTTCCCATAGCATACATACCATATCATCGTGGTGCATATATTGGAATCATATCTTGTGTCACAAGTTTGTTCCCGCATATACACTATTGCTATCTTGGTTTGTGCATTGTGCAAAAGTGGCCATAAAAAAATAAAGCTTTTAAGCAAAAGAAAAAAAGAGAGCAAAAAGCTTGTAAGCAAGTGCCATAGCATCATACCACATTGCACATAATATTTTCATATCCGATCATCTTGGATCACCATGAGAGAACATCGGGAACCATACATACATAGCATACTTGGGATAGAAAGTTTATCCATTTTGCATCTTATAGGTTGTGCACAAGTGGCGTATCCGCCTAAAGAGCAATCGTGCTACCGTCTCTCTTGAGTTGTGAAACACGAGCGTTTTCCGTGGATTCCACATTTTGTGCTCATTCCTTGCTTGCACAACCCCATTTATCTAACCGTGTGTGTGTTTCCGTGTGCCACATATTGCTATTAGTCCATTTGTTTCGCTTGCGAATTTGTGAATCTCTTTCAACATTATTGACTCTTGCTAACATTTTGCATTAAATTTTTGTGCCACTATCCTCACTGAGCTCCACTATAAGCTTTACTTGTGCAGGTGTGAGAACCGACAAGGATTGGTACCAATAGTGCTATTTCATTGTCCGCATTTGAGTGAACTTGATTCATTGTCAACATCAGTCAAGGTACATTGGTATAAGTTCTTCTCTTTCTCCCACTCATATTTACTCGAGTCTTGTGATGGATAGGCAAGGCATTTCCTCTCCGGTCTACGACAACAACGACGGCGTTGTCACACCCTGATTTTCATGACACAACACTTAAGCTTGTAAATCATGAAAAAAATATGGTTTTACAAAAAAAATTGAGTGTTTTGGACTTTGCCTTGATTGGATTTTGTCTATTGTTTCCAAGTGCTCTAAAAATTAAATAAATCCTCAAACTATTATACTCCTTCTCCTTGATCCAAAACTTCTTCCCAATGATCATGCCATGTGTATAGTACAGTATAGAATTTTCTTATAAAAATAATTTGGCCAAAAAGTATTTTCTAAATTTAGTTTTCCAAAAACCCTAAGTTGAGGTTTGCACTACAAGTACTTGATTTGGGTGATGAAAAATCTTTCAAAGAGTATTTTCACTCCTATTATGTATAGGACTCCCATAAACCACAAAAATATAATTTTAAAAGTTATTTTCTTATTTTGTTCAAAGTCTTTTTCTTTAGGACAGAAATGGTCTTTAATAGGTTAAAATTATTTTAATCTTTAAAAATATTTGGGAAACTTTAGGGAAACTCAGTGGACATATATTGTCCATATATATGAGTTTCAGCACATGGTCATGTTCAAAATATTGGTCAAATCCCTCAAAAACCCTTTCTAGATATTTCAAGCTTTTCAAATATTTACAAAGGAAATATTCTCCAAAAATTCCAAGAAAATTTTAGCATGTCACATATGATATGTTTTATGATCTTGACAAGTATCATGTCATGGAAAATAGTATAACCCGATGAAATCCCCTCAAAACCATTTCTGTCCATTTTGAAGTTTGAGCAACTTTACATTGCCAAACATGTCCAAATGTTCTCAAACATTGTGAACATGCTCAAATGGTATAATCATTCATCTATACCAAATGGAACAAGTTGGAGAAATTGTTATATTGATCAAAGTGCCCCAAAACCCTTCCTGTCCAGAACCAAATTTGAACAACTCTACATTGTCAACTTTCTCCTTTTGCTCTCAACCTTTGTGGGCATGTTCAAAATACTAAATGATGACACCACACCAAGTGGTGCATCAAGGAGAATAGTTTTGCATGTCTAGATCTTGGAAAACTCATTTATGTTGATTTCTAGGGTTTACAAAAGTTGCATTGGCAACTTTGCCAAAATGGACTCAACCTTGGTGGAACCTATTATTATCTCATGCCATTTGACCCTGTAAGTCCTCATGACAAGGGAAGTTCATCTTCTTGCCCAAACCAACAACAAACATCTTCTCCCATTTTACTAAAACCCATGTTTTGACCACTTCCACTCTTCTCCATGGCCTAACCTTTTTACCACAGCCCCTCCTAGACCTCTTCTACCTCCAACAACTCTCCCATGGCCATTTCTCAATGATTAAGGGGTAGAACACCACCATTTTACTTCTTTGGACAGCAATGGCATCTCTCTGTATCATCTCTATTCTCTCACCAGAGCCTCTCCGGAACATCAAAGGCTCTCTCCCCTTTCTTTACTACCCCCTAGCACTACTGGACACAAGTGGCCGAGCCCACTTCCCATTTCTTTATGCCATGGCATGGTAAAGGCGTGCTCCAGAGCGTGGTACAGTGCCCCCACGCACTGTAGCTGCTCCCTGCCCCAGCCACCCGACCACCTCGGGCCTCCCTAGCGCGCCCGACTAGGTGCCTCGGCGTCCGCGACATGCCACGGCCTGGTCCCCCTCCTTCTTCTCCCTCCTGCTGCCCCTCACCTGTGCGCTAGAGCCACCGAAGAGCCCCAATGGGCGAGCCCACACGCGCGGCGCTCTGCCATGCCCACGAGCGCCGCAGACAACCCCGAGCCTCCACCCGCGGCCACTGCAGCCATATCCGTGGGTGCCCGTAGGCCACGCCCACGCTGAGCCACGGCCTCGCTATATAAGGCCGCCCGAGGCCTCTCTCTGGAACCCCTTCGCCCTCTCTCCCTCCCGTATGTCGCCTAGACCCGGCCATCCCTCTCCGCCTCAATTCGAGCTAACCCAAGCTCTCGTTCACCCCCTAGTCACTCCAACACCCTCATACCTCCACCGCAAGGCCCTCCATCGCCTCCATTCGCCCCCGGGGAGGCCAGGCGCTCATGGCGAAAGATGGCCGACGACCTCCTCCGCCACCATCCAAGCCGTTACCACTACGGCGATCCTCGGCGTGCGTGAAGCACCTAGACGGATGCGTCGCAGCCTCCTGAGCACGCTGGTGGGCAGAGCTTCGCCGGAGATGCTCTGTAGCCCCGACAATCGCCAGCGTGAGCCGCTCCTCCTCACGGCTGGAGCGCGCGTGGGAGGTTGAAGGCGACCTGCCGCTGGGCCCCACGCGTTAGCAACCCAGTGGGCAGGCCCCGCCCGTTTAAGTGGAAACGGATTTGGCCGAATCCGCCTTTGAGGTCACCCCGTCGTCCGCGTCGCCCAGCCGCTGGGCCGGCCCAGTGCGATGCGGCACTATGCTGCACCCAGTGGGCAGTATAGGTATAACCCCCCTTCCTTTGTCTTATTCTTTTTCCAGAAACTTGTAAAATCTCCCAAATATTCATATTACCTCCAAATTTTATGATTCAAATTCCTAGTGACCCCATAAATCATTCTCTACCTCAAGGAGTAACTTACACATTTTTCCAGAATACTTTCTTTCACACATATTTCACAAAACCCCATTTCCCTATTTAAGTTATGGACTTTGGAAAATCATAGAGAGATCATCTTTGACCCAAATGCCATGATTCAAATTTCTAGATGCTTCTAAGTTCATAACTTAGGTTATGAACATTTTTATTAATACTTTCTGTGACACACAATATAATGAGCCATTTCTTCATATTTATCAATTTTGCAAATTCATAGGAAATTCATTTGAACTCAAAATCCAGTGAAACCAACTCCTAGATGCTTATAAAATTATGATTTGTTAAATGGGTGCCTTTACTCATTTTTCAAAAAATATATTTACGTACACTTCTTGCAAATCCACAAACCCCTTGATTCCATCATATTGAAATGTTCAGAAATATCCATTGATCAAATCCCAATGAAACCACCTTTGTCATTTCTCATATAACCAAAGGTATCCTAGAAAAGTTAAATTCATATTTTTAGAGCACTTTTATTTTTGCCTTGTTGTTATGCTTATTGTGGTTGTTTCCGGCGTTAATTGAAGAAGTAGACGGAGTACTTGGAGAAGGACCAGAAGATTTCAAGACTCTGATGAACCAGGCAAGCAACCCTTTGACCATGTTTGAGAAACCCTTTTTATGCATGTCATATAGCACTTTCTTAATGTTGCATCAGAATCATGATGAGATGGTAACCACTTTGATGGGTTGCCTTCATTACTTCCTTGTTGACACTTGCAATGTGCATGACCCTACCTTCCTATGAGGGTTATGCCGGTGGGAGTAGATAGGATGCTAAAGTAGACGCTATGCAATATGCATGGTGATGAAAGCAAGATTGTTTTCAAAAACTTTTCGAAAACCCCATCGGGTGCAACTTATGCCCGAGGGAGATAATGAGTTGGGTAACCACTTGGTGACAAAGTGGTGTACCGAAGCCAGTGTGTTGCTTTCAAAATGGATTGGTTTGAGTTGCGACAGTTATTCCAACCTTACATGCACAACAACTCTACCCATATATGGGAAAGGGCATTATTGATTACCTAGGCCGATACTAGCTTGGAGCCCGCATTACTAGTGACGGGGGAGAGTTGGTGCTCTCTCACATCGGACGGGGTCGTGCCAGGTAGGGCGGTCATGACTGTTTTTATAGGGCACCGGATACACCATTGTGTCCCCTCTCGGATGTCATGATCTCGAGTGAGTCTCATATGATGTACATCGTGAGGATACAGAACAACGAGTGGACTCCTTGTTAGTGTCTTCGAGGGAAAGATAGTGATCGGGTGCTTACCCCGGGTACTTGAGGTACCGCGGGTCGTGGATGACACAGAAGTTCCCCGGATCTTGTGGTTAAAGTGTGCAACCTCTGCAGAGTGTCAAACTATTCGAATAGCCGTGTCCACAGTCAAGGACTGTTGGGTAACCGCTCTTGGGCTACGTCCACATGTTTGTGAAACCTGGTGAGTGTGTATGGATGAGTGGAAAGAATTACTTGGGGCAAGTCAAAGGACTTGACATGATTGGGTTGGGTTGAAGCCCACTCCCTTTATGTTGATATCTGTAACTAGTCCCTATGGTTACTTGAATTCATATGATGCATGACTTACCAGTTGTTGAACATGCCTTTGCACTCAAAACTAGCTTTCTGCAAACTACCTACTTGGTGCTATATCATTGCATTATTGTGCACTGTTCCAATCATGGGTTGCTTGCCAGTACATTCAAAGTACTCATTGGTTTGCCACTGGTTATTTAATTGGCCAGGCATGGAAGAGCAGGACTTCGAGGAAGAGTTTCTTGGTGAAGAACATGCGAACTAGGACGTTTCTCAGTCAGAAGGCCTGTAGGGTTAAGGCAGACGGCATGGGTTCTACTTATCGACGGAGATTTCTGCTGTTTATGTTTTCTTTCATGTTCACCCCTTAAGGCTTTATCAATGTAAGACTTGACCATAAAGGTCATAATTTGTGTAAGACGGTATGTATGGATGTAAGACTCTTGTTATTCAGCTTTTGTGTGTTCAGTGAGCATTGATCTCTGGGATCACTGTACATGTGCACTCAGTGATCACGACTTATGTGTCGGGGTCCCCATAGAGCTGGTATCAGAGCCATCCTAGCTGTAGGAAGCCTTAGTTAGCATGGTCATTAGTTAGGGTAAAACTATTTCCAAAACTATTACTAGTTTTCAAAACTATCAATACTTCTCTTCCCCTCTGAGTTTTTCTAAGAAACTAAGGTATATTTTCCCTCTCGGTCTCTTCCCCTTCAAAACTATTGCAAATGGTCGCTAGCACCCTCAAACCTCTGACCACAGGATTCCTTGTAATCCTCGTAGATAGCCTAGAAGGAGTACACCTTGCCAAACACTCACCCACCTCTTGTGAACATAAGATTGGTGACAGCACAGCAAGACGATGCAAACAGAAGATACGCCTTTGAGGAATGAGGACATGAAGACCCAGTGGATGGCGACACCTTTGAATTTGCCCTAGGATGATGCAACCTTGTCCTATGACGATCAAGGTGTATGATATGCAAGATCATGATATACATTGCTAATAGAGCAACCATGTCCTTACTGTTGTTGTATCGGCAACCACCGGTGGATGAGAACCTCGCCATTTGGTCCGCCTCACTATAGTGAGCAGGAAAACGGTTCTCTTCATCCCCCGCTCTTGGTGTCGATGTTTTCATCAACATAACCGACATGTTGGACCTCTACTTTGCCTTGTTATTGTCATCGCATAAAGGATTGCCTACCCGGTACCGTCGACGCCTTAGAAGACAAGAAAAGACCAAGTCAATGCTAGTTACGAGGAGCCACCTTCACCCCGTCACTTCAACAGGCGAGAAGTTGTTGAAGACTCTTCAGGCTCAACCTCTATCATTTCATCGAACAACAATAGGAGACGTAGCGACACCTAAGGAAAACCCAGAAGACTGCACGAGGCACGGAGCAAAGCACGACTACTAAATTCGAGAACCCCTAGGGTAGGACGAGTCGTGTACCCCCTATGTGCTGTCGAGACCATATGATGGTTCAAATGACATGTTGAGTGTTGCTTGTTCTTATCTGTTTGTGTTTCGATATAAGTCGCACTTTTGCCTTAGGCAACACGTATGCGAGTACATCACCTATCTTATCTTAATGAAATTGTGTGTGGCCTTTTGGCACCTGTTTGTTTGCACCTGCACTATAGAACCCCCTTTAGGCATTCCCCCCATCTATGCTACTTTTCCCTCTCATCCCTCTCTCCTCAACTGAAGACCGGCAAGACAAGGTACACCAAGGATTCTACTTCGGCGACCAACTAGCACTGAAGACTTTTGCTATAGCCTCCTCGACCAAGTGCAACCCTGTAGAGATATGTTTACCCCTCAAGACTGGGAACCCATCCCTAGACCCTTCGAGACTTCACGAGATACCCCAGCTCAAATCCTTAACCATGTGCTTAACCCACAAAATTGCAAGAGAACCAATTAAGCCTCCGTAACCTTGCACAACACTGGGTTCATTATGGAACTAGTGGACATAGTGAACGAGCACATTATCATCCTAAGATAGCACCCAAAACTGGCGATGCCGTAGGGTAGGACAATTTGAGGATATAGGAATGGAGGACAATTGACTTGATGAGTTGATATCAGTGATCTTGAGGAATTATCTGAGACTCTTTGGTGGATTATGAGGTTTTCATGTTGATAGATGTACTTGGTGGGATCATGATAATAGGATAGCATAACTTTCATTACCCCTGGGTAAATTGGATTTAGTAGGACAATTATGATCGCAAACTGAAATTCTTGGGAGAATAAGGATTTGACTTATCCAGGGGATATTGATAGGAGATAGTTGATATTACGATAATGACTTGGGAGAAACATGTAGGAATTCTCGTTGGACATGAGATTTGGATTTAAGTAGGTGATCCTAGTTGAGTATAGATGCTGAGTAAATCTACATGGTTCGGAGTAAGTTGGATTTCGATTAATGATCTCAATCATGATACCATGCTTCTCGGTGGACAATAAACTAGGGGATTGGATTAATTGTCGGGGTTTATTTAGGAATCCATATAAGCCTGACCTTTTAGTTTACTTGACCCTGATAATGGGAATTGGTGGACTTACTATAATACAGATAGCCCATTCAAGTATTCGGGGATTATAGGACATTAATAGATCATGTGGAACACCATAGACATTCGATTTGTAGAATTAACGAATTATGTAGTGATTGATTAAGGTTAATGGGCTGTTGGAGTTGACCCATAGGAAGGAAACAAGATCTTGGACTACCATACGGCGTGTTTCCTTAAGATAGAGATGCAATTTCTTGGACCTTGGAAGAATAGGTTGGGCCCTTGGATTGTCGTGTTTAATTCAAGTTTG
This sequence comes from Triticum aestivum, assembly GCF_018294505.1. Classification (NCBI taxonomy): domain Eukaryota; kingdom Viridiplantae; phylum Streptophyta; class Magnoliopsida; order Poales; family Poaceae; genus Triticum; species Triticum aestivum. The sequence continues at coordinate 355,410,447 of NC_057804.1, read as the reverse complement.
GCAGTTGTATGTTCTGCCCATGGATTTTTACATGAGGATAGCCATACACCTGAGTTTGAAGATAGTAGACATGTATGATTTTGTTAACACCTCCTCTCAGGAGCCATGAGGTATATAAATAATATGAGTAACAATTGGAGTTGATCTATATGGGGTGTCTATTTCAAAAATATGATGTGATTTGTTTGGAAGACTAGATAGAAAAATTGGCATCTCAAAAACTATGCTCAAGGATAAGATGACAGACGTTCACTTGCACCCTAGAATCCTTGAAACCCTTAAGCCTTACCAAGCCATAACATGGTCAGATCATGACCACGTGCCTTAGCTCTAGGTCGAGAACACCTTGACCCATACTCAACCGTGACCACCACCAATACCCCAGCCAACTTTATGTACCTTGTGAACAAAGTCTTCATGGAGTACTTGGACAAGTTAGTTGTCATCTTTATTTGCAGACATGCATGTCTACCCAAAGATGGGAGAAGAGCCATTCAGCTAAGAACATCTGGAGATCTCCATGTCAAGGAAGAAGAACTAAAACAACCACCATCATCAAGAAGTGAACTTCCTCATCGGAGATCGTGCGTATATGCAAACCACTCCTCTAGAAGGAACCAAGCATTTCCATGTCAAAAGGAATCTCACACCAAGATTTACCGCCCCCCTTTGAGATCACTACAAGACAAAGAGAAGATTGTCTACTAAATGGAGTTGCCACCTGAGTTACCCACTATGCACAACGTTTTCCATGCGACACAACTCCGAAAGTGTTTTCAACCTCCTAACTAGCCCGATCTCTTCAAGGACATCGATCACCGAGCCATCAAGCTGCAGCCCGACGTGACCTATCCGAGAAACCATTAGCAACCTGGATCAAGCAGGACGTCGTACACGAAGCCACGTCATCAATTACTTCAAGGATCAATGAAGTACCACTTGGAAGCAGAAACAGTATGAGGACATGAAGGCTACCCCAGATTTAAGTTTCGTATTCCTTTCCACGCCTAGTCTGGGAATCTCGGGGACAAGATTCTTGTAAGGGGGGTAGGTCTGTCACACCCTGATTTTCATGACACAACGCTTAAGCTTTTAAATCATGACAAAATGTGGTTTTACAAAAACTTTTGAGTGTTTTGGACTTTGCCTTGATTGGATTTTGTCTGTTATTTGCAAGTGCTCTAAAAATGAAATAAATCCTCCAACTCTTATACTCCTTCTCCTTGATGCAAAACTTGTTTCCAATGATCATTCCATGTGTATAGTACAGTATAGAATTTTCTTATAAAAATATTTCCGCCAAAAAATATTTTCTAAATTTAGTTTTCCAAAAAACCCTAAGTTGAGGTTTGCACTACAAGTACTTGATTTGGGGTATGAAAAATCTTTCAAAGAGTATTTTTGACTCCTATTAGGTATAGGACTCCCATAAACCACAAAAATATAATTTTAGAAGTTATTTTCTTATTTTATTTAAAGGCTTTTTCTTTAGGACAGAAATGGTCTTTAATAGGTTAAAATTATTTTAATGCTTTAAAAATATTTGGGAAACTTTAGGGTAACTCAGTGGACATATATTTTCCATATATATGAGTTTCAACACATGGTCATGGTAAAAATATTGGTCAAATCCCTCAAAAACCCTTTCTGGATATTTCAAGCTTTTGAAATATTTACAAAGGAAATATTCTCCAAAAATTCCAAGAAAATTCTAGCATGTCACATATGATATGTTTGAGGATCTTGACAAGTATAATATCATGGAGAATAGTATAACCCCATGAAATCCCCTCAAAACCATTTCTGTCCATTTTGAAGTTTGAGCAACTTTACATTGCCACACATGTCCAAATGTTCTCAAACCTTGTGAACATGCTCAAATGGTCTAATCATTCATCTAGATGAAAAGGCACAAGTTGGAGAAAATGTTATATTGATCAAAGTGCCCCAAAACTTTTCCTGTACAGAACCAAATTTGAACAACTCTACATTGTCAACTTTCTCCTTTTGCTCTAAACCTGTGTGGGCATGTTCTAAACACTAAATGATGACACCACACGAAGTGGTGCATCAAGGAGAATAGTTTTGCATGTCTATATCTTGGAAAACTCATTTATGTTGATTTCTAGGGTTTACAAAAGTTGCATTGGCAACTTTGCCCAAATGGACTCAACCTTGGTGGAACCTATTATTATCTCATGCCATTTGACCCTATAAATCCTCATGACAAGAGGAGTTCATCTTCTTGCCCAAACCAGCAACAAACACCTTCTCCCATTTTACTAAAACCCATGTTTTGACCACTTCCACTCTTCTCCATGGCCTAAACTTTTTACCACAGCCCCTCCTAGACCACTTCTACCACCAACAACTCTCCCATGGCCATTTCTCAATGATTAAGGGGTAGAACACCCCCATTTTACTTCTTTGGACAGCCATGGCATCTCTCTCTATCATCTCTATTCTCTCACCAGAGCCTCTCTAGAGCATCCAAGGCTCTCTCCCCTTTCTTTACTACCCCCTAGCACTACTAGACACAAGTGGCCAAGCCCACTTCCCATTTCTTTATGCCATGGCATGCCAAAGGCATGCTCCAGAGCGTGCTACAGTGCCCCCACGCACTGTAGCTGCTCCCTGCCCCAGCCATCCGACCACCTCGGGCCTCCCCAGTGCGCCCGACGAGGTGCCTCGGTGTCCGCGACATCCCACGGCCTGGTCCCCCTCCTCCCCCTCCCTCCTGCTGCCCCTCACCCATTCGCTAGAGCCACCCAAGAGCCCCAATGGGCGAGCCCACACACGCGGCGCTCTGCCACTTCCCCACTCTCTCTCCCTCGTTCTCCCTCGACTTGGGACATACCCACGAGCGCCAGACAACCCCGAGCCTCCTCCCATGGCCACTTCAGCCATTTCCGTGGGTGCCCGTAGGCCACTCCCACGCTGAGCCACAGCCTCGCTATATAAGGCCGCCCGAGGCCTCTCTCTGGAACCCCTTCGCCCTCTCCCCCTCCCGTACGTCGCCTAGACCCGGCCATCCCTCTACCCGTGCCCTCCATCCACCACAATGGCCGGAGCATCACCGCCGGACTCCGCCTAAATTTGAGCTAACCCAAGCTCTCGTTCACCCCCTAGTCACTCCAACGCCCTCATACCTCCACCGCTAGGCCCTCCATCGCCTCCGTTCGCCCCCGGGGTGGCCAGGCCCTCACGGGCAAAGATGGCCGACGAGCTCCTCCGCCACCATCCAAGCCGTCACCACTACGGCCATCCTCGGCGTGCGTGAAGCACCTAGACGGATGCGTCGCAGCCTCCTGAGCACGCTGGTGGGTAGAGCGTCACCGGAGATGCTCTGTAGCCCCGCCAATCGCCGGCGGGAGCCACTCCTCCCCACGGCTGGAGCGCGTGCGGGAGGTTAAACGCGACCTGCCGCTGGGCCACACGCGTTAGCAACCCAGTGGGCGGGCCCCGCCTGTTTAACTGGAAACGGCTTTTGCCGAATCCGCCTTTGACATCACCCCGTAGTCCGCGTCGCCGAGCCGCTGGGCCGGCCCAGTGCACTGCGGCACTATGCTGCACCCAGTGGGCAGTATAGGTATAACCCCCCTTCCTTTGTCTTATTATTTTTCCGGAAACTTGTAAAATCTCCCAAATATTCATATTACCTCCAAATTTGATGATTCAAAGTCCTATTGACCCCATAAATGATTCTCTACCTCAAGGAGTAACTTACACATTTTTCCAGAATACTTTCTTTCACACATATTTCACAAAACCCCATTTCCCTACTTAAGTGATGGACTTTGGAAAATCACAGAGAGATCATCTTTGACCCAAATGCCATGATTCAAATTTCTAGATGCTTCTAAGTTCATAACTTAGGTTATGAACATTTTTATTAATACTTTCTATGACACACAATATAATGAGCCATTTCTTCATTTTTATCAACTTTGCAAATTCATAGGAAATTCATTTGAACTCAAAATCCAGTGAAACCAACTCCTAGATGCTTATAAAATTATGATTTGTTAAATGGGTGCCTTTGCTCATTTTTCAAAAAATATATTTACGTACACTTCTTGCAAATCCACAAACCCCTTGATTCCATCATATTGAAATGTTCAGAAATATCCATTGATCAAATCCCAATGAAACCACCTTGGTCATTTCTCATATGACCAAAGGTATCCTAGAAATGTGAAATTCATATTTTTAGAGCACTTTTATTTTTGCCTTGTTGTTATGCTTATTGTGATTGTTTCCGGCTTAGTTGACGAAGTAGACGGACCAGAAGATTTCAAGACTCTGATGAACCAGGCAAGCAGCCCTTTGACCGTGTTTGAGAAACCCTTTTTATGCATGTCATATAGCACTTTATTAATGTTGCATCAGAATCATGATGAGATGGTAACCACTTTGATGGGTTGCCTTCATTACTTCCTTGTTGACACTTGCAATGTGCATGACCCTACCTACCTATGAGGGTTATGCCGGTGGGAGTAGATAGGATGCTAAAGTAGACGCTACGCAATATGCATGGTGATGAAATCAAGATTGTTTTCAAAAACTTTTCGAAAACCCCATCGGGTGCAACTTATGCCCAAGGGAGATAATGAGTTGGGTAACCACTTGGTGACGAAGTGGTGTACCGAAGCAAGTGTGTGTGTTGCTTTCAAAACAGATTGGTTTAAGTTGCGACTGTTATTCCAACCTTACATGCACAACCACTCTACCCTTATATGGGAAAGGGCATTATTGATTACCTAGGCCGATACTAGCTTGGAGCCCGCATTAGTAGTGACGAGGGAGAGTTGGTGCTCTCTCTCGGGACGGGGTCGTGCCAGGTAGGGCGGCCATGACTATTTTTACAGGGCACATGATACACTGTTGCATCCCCTCTCGGATGTTACGATCTCGAGTGAGTCACATATGATGTACATCGTGAGGATACGGAACAACGAGTGAACTCCTTGTTAGTGTCGTCTAGGGAAAGATAGTGATCGGGTGCTTACCCCGGGTACTTGAGGTACCGCGGGTCGTGGATGACACGGAAGTTCCCCGGATCTTGTGGATAAAGTGTGCAACCTCTGCAGAGTGTCAAACTATTCGAATAGCCGTGTCCACGGTCAAGGACAGTTGGGTAACCGCTCTTGGGCTACGTCCACATGTTTGTGAAACCTTGTGAGTGTGTATGGATGAGGTAAAGAATTACTTGGGGCAAGTCAAAGGACTTGGCATGATTGGGTTGGGTTGAAGCCCACTCCCTTTATGTTGATATCTGTAACCAGTCCCTATGGTTACTTGAATTCATATGATGCATGACTTACCAGTTGTTGAACATGCCTTTGAACTCAAAAATAGCTTTATGCAAACTACCTACTTGGTGCTATATCATTGCATTATTGTGCCCTGTTCCAATCATGGGTTGCTTGAGATTACATTCAAAGTACTCATTGGCTTGCCACTGGTTATTTAATTGGCCAGGCATGGAAGAGCAGGACTTCGAGGAAGAGTTTCTTGGTGACGAACATGTGAACTAGGACGTTTCCCAGTCAGAATGCCTGTAGGGTTAAGGCAGATGGCATGGGTTCTACTTATCGACGAAGATTTCCGCTGCTTATATTTTCTTTCATGTTCAGCCCTTAAGGCTTTATCAATGTAAGACTAGACCATAAAGGTCATAATTTGTGTAAGACGGTATGTATGGATGTAAGACTCTTGTTATTCAGCTTCTGTGTGTTCAGTGAGCATTGATCTCTGGGATCACTGTACACGTGCACACGGTGATCACGACTTATGAGTCGGGGTCCCCATAGGGGTGAACAACTACATCTCCAAAGCGTCCATCTTCGATCTACAACGACAAATGCAAGGCGCATAATCAAGATTGCAAGAGCGCATCGAGAACATCTCCATCGACATTCATCACTCCGAAGCAAGGAAAAGGGACTACATCGATAAGAAGCTTTCCGCACATAAAGAGGAGCAAGATGCAAGAATGGAGGAGATTAGAGCCTTGATCAAGTGTTCTTCCCCTTTGTCATCTTCAAGGCGGCGACATTCAAGTCACAAGTCTTCGGAGCACGGACACGATGCAAGTGCAAATCGTCCTCGTCCACATCTACATGGCGACCAATATCACAATCTTGATCAACATCGTCATGAAGGGCAATTCACCTCCAAGCATCATGTGCACGATGACAACGTACGACATCTACTACGAGATCAAGCACGACAATCACACCAACATCATGAAGATGCTCCACAAGCGCAAATGCACAAGTCCCAACAAGCCCTACTTCACGCCAAGTCCAAGCTTCAAGAGCACGAAAGAAGACCGCGAGACAACCAGCACCAAGACAGCGCTACGGCTACATCAACCACTTCGGCATCTTCGCCAAGTGTTCTCAACGCATCTTCGCCTTTGGACATACGGCATCTTCGCCTACTTCCCACGAGTACGCCTACAACGACTTCATCAAGTCCAAGGCGACTACCTACGAGCGAGGGCGACACTTCCATCTTTGGAAGCCCCTCAAGGAAGATGTCCGAGCATGGGAAATTTCCTTCGGTCATGGAGACGAGCTACGAGGTGCCACATCATATGGGCCTCCCACACCAAGACGGTGACAAGACGGTCGAGCAAGGGCCATCCCCTTCGACTACGGCGACGAGAACGAACCTCTTCAACAACATGAAGACGACGCCCACATTGGACTCATACTCCGAGTCAAGCTACGCGACCGCGCATGGAGACATTTGCACCTACATCCTTCCGACACCCACATATGAAGAGATGCCCCAAGTGCCAAGTGAGGAGAGCCACTACCACATGAGTGACATGAGTGACTCCACCATACTTGACATTGAGAGCATTTCCTACGAGAGGATGAGTGTGACCACCACTAGCCCCACACATGAGAGCATGCCACACATCCTATGTGAGGTTGAGCGCCATTTGAGTGACTCCACCAACCATATGAGTGAGAGCATCCTTGAGAGAGTGAGTGAGCCACAACATGTAGTGAGTGAGGTAGTTGACACGGCATATGAGGCCACTATGATTTCTAACGACTTAACCTCTACTCCTAGTGTGTTTTCTTCTTTGGTGCTAGGTCTCCTACATGACGACACGCCTACCCTCGATGAGTCCATCCCTCCAATGGGAAAACTGATGGCCATGGTGGACGATGATGCACCGCCCACATGGTTCCATCAAGATGAAGATGACAACGAGATGATCTTCAACACCTCACCTACAACACATGAGCGACACTCCAAAGGTAACATAGGTGATGGTGCTTCTCTTGTCCCACTAGAGGACTATCTTACCAATGATTGCTTGCATGATGTTGATCCACCTATTCCCATGCTTCATGCTAGTGCGACTTCCTCATGTCTTGACTTACCTATTTATGATGAATATGATGATGAGCATGTTGAGTTGCCTAGTTGTGATGCTATGCTCCATAGAATATCATGTGAAAATTCTCTTGGCCACATCATGTTTAACAACCCATTGAACTTGTCATATGCTATGAGTGAGATCTCCCATATTGCATCATTAAAATATCAACATAGTAACCATGCATGCCCCATTAAAATCAATCCTATTTGCACTTATGGCATAGATGACGAGATGATGGTCATTGGCTTTTGCTTCTCTTGTGATGATATTGCCATGCTTCCTTTACATGATTTGCGCATTTCATCTACTATGTCATGCCATGATCACATTGTTCCAAATATGCATTGTTTTGGATGTTGTCAATATTCTCCATGTGATATTGATACTCATGCTCATAAGGAGACTCCCATAGTTTCCTCATACATATTAGGATATCTTGATGCATTTCATACTTTGCATGAATCCCATGATAGTATACACCATATGCATTCCATGAATAACAATGCTCTAGATATTGCTCGTGATGCATTACACAATTTGAGTCTCCATTATGCTATACATAATAACAAACCTATCATGATGGATGACATGTTTCTATATCACGCATCTCATTTATTTGAGCATTGGATATTTTGTGCTAACCGACACATGCACGTGCGCATCATGATGGATGATGTGTACATATACCACGCACACACAATTTTTACTTTGCCTTTGTTTTGTGTAGGTACTGACATATACTCGTCAACCTCTCAATCCCAAGAGTTGACGAAACGAGCTCTTGAGATCAACGATGACTTGGGATCCCGTGGACTATCCTTACCACCGTTCTCTTCGCGCAACGACTACGCACATCTCTTCTACTTGGCTCTCACACGGCTATGGACTATTTACCACTTGTCACCTTATGCCCATACTATCGTGTTCACTTTGCATGTTATTTTTGCTCCTATGCCTTTGCCATGCAATTGTGACCCTTGCTTGCATCTACCCATGATCCACCATTATGATACTCCTATGTGTATTTGCATGCTTGGTGGAGATCCTTGTTGCTTTTGCCATGTTTGTCGTGTGCCTTATGCTATTGTTGATTCTTGTGTTGGGAGAGTCATGATGTTACATTCCTACTTACATAGGACTTCTTGCAAACACCATGAACCTACTTTCCTCATATCTTGCTTTCATGCTTGTGCTATGACATGTGAATTATTCATGCCCACTATTTGCACACATTACATGCTTGCCATGATTCCTCCTAGTATGTTGCATCTTCGCACTACTAGCTTGCTTGACTTGATTGCTATGATTGCTTGCTTGGTTGCATCACCCATGTTCCACTCTTACTCGCTTTCTTGGGTTGATGACATATATTCTCATGCCTCTCACATGATATATCTTGATCATTGTCTCTTGTGTCCATTAGTTGCCTCTTTCATATACACTTGTATTGAGTGCAACCATACTATGCTTATTGATCTTGGAAACTTTGACACCTTACTTGTGATGCATGCTTGTTTGATTGAGCCTATTGCATTTGGTTGTTCTCGCATCATATGCCTCCATACTATGCAATACTCCCTTGTCATTTCTTATGATGAGCATGATGCATACACTTGTTGGGTATATTACCACATGAATGATAGGTTTGCCCTTCCGCTAACCTCATTTGTTTTTCCAAGTGTTTGTCATGTTCTTTCATTTTGAAGGATTTACAAGGCGGTACCACCATGAGACATATTGGTTATGTGAAGGCATACAAGATGTGCGACTCCATCGTCCTTGAGAAACTCCTAAAGGTGACCTCCTTCTCTTTGAGCCATCCTCAAATACGCATATTGGATGGGTCACTCTTTCATTGTTGTTTCCTTCTTGTTGTCTACATGTTACATCTATTGGATGGAGGAGCAACATTGGAGATTGGCTCTATGGACCTTCACATTGAGGAGCGCTCACACTTATTGGATGCACCTTCGGAACTCCACTCATGCCTCGACATCGAGCTTTGGTACACCAACACCTCCATATTTGTTGATTGTGCTCATACATGTCATGATCGATGGACATGTCATATTCACCACAAGTTTGCACTCCATGCATGGATTGACTCCCATTATGATTGCCTTGTTGCATCTTGTATTCCCATGTCATCCATGATATATGAGCTTGTTCACTTCCTTAGCAAATTTTTTGTGATCTACCTTGATGGCATATTCATACATCATGATCATATTGTCCACCATCAATTGCATGATAACATACACATGTTGAGCATCCATTGCCATATTCATGCTATTGTTAAACCGTCTCACTATGACACCATTTTGCACCGTGGTTGCATTGATAATATTTCCAACACATTTGTGTGCACAATGATTGCATTTCCTCCCATGAATGCTTTGCATCTCATTCTAGATCATCTTGATAAGCTTCATGCGCTTTGTCACGACCAATCTTGCCGCACGGACTCATTCTTACATGATGGACACTTTGTGTGCGCTAACCATTGTATTTCCGAGTGTTGCTTGTGTTTGCTCTTTTTTCATGTCTATCACTCCAGCGACACCTTGGACTACTTGGATTGTGCCATGTCTTCAACTTCGTCCAACTACAAGTTCGTCTACGATAACCGTTTCCATGGTGATGAGGATCACGATCCGAGGTCGGATCTTTCCCAAGGGGGGGGGAGATGATGCGGAGCATCCCACGTTCATCCCCATGTACACTCCGACTACTCTCCAATACCCAAGAGGACATATGACGAGACCTCGAAGATACACCATTGGACACAAGGTGAACTCGCTCCTCTCCGAACCTTCACTCTCCACATGTGAGACATGGCTACTACCTCAAACGTGTGTGCTATGCATGATCAGGTACTTAGAGGAAAGCCACAGAGCCACCACATCCAATGGACGAGCTAGCGAGGACGACAAGTACAAGGACCAAGAGAAGAAGTTGCTCGAAGTATTCAGCCATAGGACGACCGGCCACACTCTCCAGCGAGCGGACGACCGAAGTCATCGGACGTCCAGCATCTTCCCAACAGAATTGATATTAAAGGAAGTATGAAGATACCGGACGACCGGCGCCTCCTTCACAGAACGCATCTCGCGGATGTCCGACGACACAGGACGTCCGGACCCCCGTGAGCCACCGGACGACCGGTCCCCAGCGGACGCCCGGTACCTGTCTGCGCACAGCTTCGGGCCGAAGCTCATGTCCCCTTCACTTCGCCCCCTTTTGCACTAAGAATATAAATAGACCTGTCCCACCTCCTAGTTAGGGTTAGCCTTGAGTTAGCTCATTTGTGAGATAGAGCTTCGCTCATCCATCGGATCTCCTCCTCGTGAGAGACCGCGGCCTCTTTGGAGAAGATCCACTTGGATTCAAGGCCCCTTTACGGGAAGATCCCCTCGTGGATTCAAGACCTCCTCTCGGAGAAGAATGTCTACCCTTGTATCCTTCCTTTGTTGATTTTGAATCTTGTGCTACCTTATGTGTTCGGTGATCTAGCCCTTGTGTGATCGATTACTTGTCGGGTTAGTGAGTTTCTCTTGTTCCTCTCCGTGTTCTTACTCATGTTCTTCCGCTCGTTCATCGTGTTTCCCCGTAGGATCCACTCCAAACGTGAAAGATCGGCCCCATAGGGATCCGCCCTACATCAGCGCGCAGGTGACCGGCTTGCCAATTGCGCTGCGCCATGAGCAGGACTTTGATTGAGAGGGTGACGTGCATGCATTAGCATGGTCTGACAACGTGAGCGTAAGTGTCTGCATGCGTACATGCTACTTGCGTTCTATGGACGGTGTGCACTAATGTGTGCATCACGTATAATCTAAAAAAATTGGTTTGTGCATTTAACGCGAAGTATTTCATTTTTATTTGGCTGACGAGTGTGCGTTGCAGCGATGAGTCCATGGTTTGGTTCCTCAAATACGCATAATTTTGGTTTTTATTTCTTTATCCACTGACAGGTAGGCCCGCATAGATAGATAGATAGATAAAGAACACGAGCTGACGAGGCACAAGCAGACTGTTTTACTAGTCAACCAGAAAAATACGGAGCTATACACTGAGCCTGTGACCATATAATCACCGTATCTCGTATACAATGATCAAAGTGAGCTATAGAGATAAGTTCGATGATTGTGAATGCATTTTACTTGGTAATAAATGACCAGGATTGAAGGGGAATCCAAATTTCCTTCATCTTCTGTCCTTGAGCTCTTGACAAACCAATGCACTATATAAGGTAGTCCGGCCACTCCGCCCTAGATCTCTCACGAAGCGTCATTCGTGACACTGCGCCACACACTAACCAGTAAGCAAGCGATGGCATCCCGCCATGCCGAGTTCCTCGTAGCCCATGACCGCACACAAAATGGTAGGCAAGCGATGGCATCCCGCCGTGACGAGTTCATCGCCGCTCGCGACCTCACAATTACGTGGGCGGACTTAGAAGCTGCCAAGGTCGAATGGGCGGTAGAGCAAGAGGCGGCCAAAGCCGCACAGAGGGAGCGGTAAAGGCAGAAAGCACTCAACAAAAGAGAGGCCCGCCGCTGCAAGAAAGAAGAGGACGCACGGGCTATTGCGGAGAGCTCTTCGGAGATCCATGCACGGTGGGCTGTCGCGGACAAAGCCGGGAAGGAGAACGACGACGTCTGGCCAGCATGTGACAAGTAGTAGTACTAGTAGTAGTGTGTGTGTCTGTGTCGCCCGTACGTTTGTTCAATTAATTACGACCATGTACCAGTACTAGTTAGTATTTTAGTTTTTAGAGCAAATTACCAGTACATTATCCTAGACTCAATGGAAAAATTCCTATCCTATGCATCAAATGGCATCTCTTTTTCTTTTGGAATTGAGATGCATGTCATCTCACTTCCTATGGTTTTCATATTCCTATAAGATTCATATCCTATGAACCAAAGGAGGCCTCTGCTGGAGTACAGTTCTACTGTAGCTAGCAGTACTGCCGGTACAATAGTTTTCTTCAATAAGCGGAATTCAACGAAGTCCGAGCAACTTCATAGTGGGAATAGTTGGGCCTATGATTTGACGGCTCATTAGTAATTATTACTGTATTGCGACGTGCATGGAAAGTGGACCAGGATGGTCGACGTCCCACATGTCGGCGAACCGAATTTTTCCTTCTGATATCGAGGAGCAAGGAAAGCGCGTGGTATAGTATCTCTGCTTATTTATATTTGTTTTTTATTTTTGATGAAAGCTAGCGTTTCAACTCTTACAATGAAGGAGTGCCAAACAGGACATGTGCTAGATGTCCTACACGTCAGCAAAAGGTGTGGGCCATGAACAACATGGTAGAGCGTCTCCACTTCTTCCACTTCTAGGTCGGAGACCACATGTACTGGTAGTGGTATGAACGATACAACGTGAGACCCGGAGAGAAAGACACGTCTAGCTGGAAGGTCTCGGGCAAAACTACTCAATTATTTCACTCAGTTTTGAAGTAATTGTGGTAAAAACGTTACTTGCAATGCATGCATGCGTGACCAATTTAAATGACCAATAAAAAACTAGTACATGCACGCAACGATTTAATAGACATTCTAATCTCAACATGGGATGGGGACCTCTAAATTTGAATATGAAACTTATAAAACAAAAAATGTCAAAACAAATGAACTAGAAGTGAGGGAGTGTACCGTAGGACATCCCATACTAAACAAGTCCCCTAGTTTGTCACCGCGAAGATGCATTTAGAAAGGAGAACAACGTCTTTGTACTCGTACGACAACAAATCGGCCGCAGACGGCATGGTCCACGTTTGACCGCCATGTGCAGGGTTTGTGAAAGCAATCACGATGTTGAACACCGTGATGAGAGTGTAATTTTGGTTGGCGGACGACTTTGTCGGGGCTTCCGGGGTTGCTATCTGCTTCAATCTCACCGTGGTTCCATTGTATTGTTTCAGGCGATGGCTAGTTGCATGGTTGATCCCAATGTTGGACAAAGGTTCTACGGGAATGGTGTCACCGTTGTAAATGTTGTGGAAATTGATGTTGGTACCCTCCCGTACATATGCAAGCCAATCTCCACTGGCACCAAGCCTAACCTATGAAACAGTGGGCATGGGGGAATTAGCAAATGGACACAGAAGTAGTCCTTAGATTGCATTTACTACATGATCAAACTCATCACTTACCTGCTCATCGGATAAAATCTGAGTACCCCTCAATGTCGGCATCTCAAGGGGCGTCAACTTGCAACTACAGCCACGCCGTGCTGGAGAGACACCCAATGAAACATCCTCGTGAAATGCATGTAACATCAAGATGCATTTGTATGAGTAGTTTATCTTGTGGGAGAAAAGGATGAACGAAGGGAGGCCTTATTTGCAAATGTGGAGAGGGGTGTGGGTATCTTTTTTCAATAGTTTCCTTCCTATCCGTCAGGTATAAATCATGGCAGGGTGGCAGGCACACCATCATCACCAACTCTGTTTTTTATCAGAGTAGAGATAAAAATAGAAGAGTAGTAGAAGTAGTGGAAGAAGAGTAGAGATAGATATTAGGGAGCTGGCGGGCGGTTCATTGTACAGCACATTCGCGTCCATCCACTAGCCCGGAATTAAAGCACGCACATCTACAGCGATTGGGATTAGTTGTTTTCCGGGCACATGGACCAACGCGGACTAGCGGACCTGGTCGCCCTTTTTCGAGCACGCCTTTGACAAGTATGTGCGTGACATGCGTGCATGCAAATCTTGCATGACCAAACCATGCGAAGCGGAGCGGTAGGCTGTTGAACTGCAACCTGCATGTTGCAGCCATGTCAATCACACACAACCTAAAGGCGAATTCATACTCCGATGGACTATACTGTACATCTATGCATTGTTTGGCACGAACATTCCTTGGATCTCGTGCTGCAACCGGCATACTCCACAGCAAGCTTCCCTTCTCCTTCCTCTTCCACCGCCCGCGCACGTCAGGGGGAAGCGACCGGTCAACCCTTATATAGGAGTGCTAGCACAAAAAGATGCATGCATGACCACTAAAATTTCCTTTCTCTTGTCTCTATGAAATAAATGTGGCGTGAAACTCAAAGCCCTTTAAGTCTGAGTATAATGGAAATCATCGTCCTCCTCCGGCTCCGCTTCGCTTGTGTCGTCGGCCTCCTGTTCCGGCTCCGCATCATCGCTCTCCTCCTCCGGCTCCACATGCTGGTCCGCCCCCAACGCCTCCTCGTCCGGCTATGGCTAGTCCAGACTCCGGAGGCAGGCTGGCTATGCTCCGGGCTTCGCGCCACCTCCAGATTAAAGCACCGCTCCGGCAGGATTATGGCGTGTGTCGTTACCTTTGGCCGGCCATGGGTATCGGGCGACGGCGAGCAGAG